>NC_135355.1:21862985-22162985 GCF_051622035.1 Arctopsyche grandis | reverse complement strand
GCCAGCAACACCGGGCCAGAGATTGAAACCATGACCGTTGATAGCATTATACGCTAACCACTAAGCTATATATGCTGCTGGTTTGATGACAATACCGTTGGTCATCATGACTCAATTTTCTTCGATTGTATTATAATCCTTATACCAACATTATGTACATATAAATAAGGAATTTGGTAAGTTGAAAGTGCGACTTTTTCCTTTTTGAAAGTGAAAAATGTTTCCACGCTTTTTTCATAACCACCATACGAATCGAACTGAAAAATTATATTTATATTATATATTTTTATTTCAAGTTATAGAAAAATATTAATAAAACTGGAAGTATAAATTTCATCGTATTGAAAATTCAACATACATATGTATGTATTGTATGTACATATGTATGTATGTGCATATGTATGGGTTTCCTTACGTTGGCGGTTGAACCTGTCTCGAGAATTCTCTCACATCCGCTGTTTGTTTGTTATAATAAAGCGAATCCTGTTTTTGATACTATTTATATTCCTGATCTATTTAGATTAAACGTGGGTTGATGTGATTTTATTTTTTGTTTGAGAAAGCTTAAAGCCTTTTCTCAGTTTTTCTGGAATTTAATACTAGACACTGCTGAAATTAAATCAATAATTTAAAATCTGCATTAAATTGACAGTCACATATTTATATATGTACGTATGTTAATCAATAACGGAAATATTTTATACATAACCCTTTTTAATATTTTTATCTCAACTTAATTTCAACGAGTACACATAGATGGTGGTAAGTATTCTATTTTTATTAGCTTTTGTTTTTCATTTTTTTTTATAAAAGATTTAATGTTGAGCTTGACATATTCACCTTTTGATAGTACTTGATTTTCCAATTTTTATTTGATAAATACCTAATAAAATGGCTGTCGAATCGTGTCAATCAAGGAAGATCGATCGGTGAATGTGTCGGAGAGGGACAGACTCGCACGAATCTGTTGAGTGTGAGCGAGGTGAAATGAGTTTTCCACGATTTCAACTTTGTGAAGATTTTCTTCTTCAACTTTTCCGTATTGTATTACGCTATGAGATGTATAAATTTTACGCACTTTACTAGAAACATTCCATTATGGATTTGTGATTACTTCATTCATTTTTAAATAACTGTGATAACTATGATACTGTTCTTTTCGTAATTGATTATACTAATCTATGATCACAAGTTTCTAGCGCCGTATCTTGTGAAATATGACGCACAATATCGTTATCAAAGCTTCATTGTGTAGGTGTAAGTAACCCTTAAGCGATTCGGTATCCGTCAAGCAGTTGTCTGTCGGCACCCCACCAAAGCCACCCCCTCAATGGGGGGTTGTCGCCACTCGATTCGTTCGTCGAGGGGTGACTCGAAAGTTACGTTCTTCTCTGGGATATTCAGGATAAATTAAGAAAAATCTGTCTGCGCGCACAGCGGCGTACTTGCGGATAGACTAGGCTAATTAATTAAAATAATTTATATAGGATGGTCATCCCCCTCGAAGGATCATTGTGCGTGTGTTTAATTAATAAATTATTATTATCAGGGGTATTGCTGTGGTGGATACGCGGTCGAATAAGGTTCGAGTGTTCAGTTCTTGCTAATTTCAACGGTCGTGGGCGAACGAACAATGGGCCATTCGAGGGTGCGTCCTAAGCTGGTCCTGTTCTCGCAACCCCTCGCCCTTTCTCCATTGCGAGTACGCATCCCTCCCCATGACCCACCCCACACCCGCTCGTATTTTATCGCTTTGTGACGAACTGCCTACACCTAGAGGGATTTTTGGTGCCTAAAAGAGCGAGAGACAAATTTATCCTCTGAGAGACTCGAGGCGGTCTCGAGTGAGCACTCGTTGCGTTTCACAAAACCGTGGAAAAGAATCTTTGATATACATACATATATACATATACATACATATATAGTGGTGTCATTAAATTTTCGTAATAACGGGTTTCAAACAAGAAAATTTTACACACAAAAACTTTTCATTTTTATGTTATTTAAATATACCTGACAAGTTGATTTTTGAACAATGAACAAATTAAAATTCAAAATCTACATATGTACATACATACTTAAATACAAACACACATATCCTCCCATCAAGATATATTTACGTAAGAACATACTGGATATCATAATCATCGTCTACTATAGCCACTTACCATCCACTGCTGGATGAAGGCCTCTCTAACACGTTTCCACTCGTCCCTCATCCATTTCACCCCAAACATTTTCCTAATTTAGTCTACCCATCTTCTTTGCGGCGTTCTTTCTACTACATTCGCTCGGGTACCATTATCTATAGAGTTTCTTTTATCCATTCTTCTAGCTACATTTTGTCCATTCTTCATTGCAATTAACATTTCAATCTCTTCAATCTCTCCACTATATCCACTACCCTTGTCATACTTCTCACCTACGTATTCAATTTCCTATCTTTCCTTTTATATTGAGCACACAGCGTTTAATTCTTCTTTGAGTGCATTGGACGGAGCACACAGTGCGTAGCATCTTGTAGCAAGTTTCACATGCATACGTCATCACTGACAAAACACATTGACAGAAGATCTTTTTCTTCAGGCAAAATTCTATTTCTTCCATTAAATTTGTTCCACTCAATGAATAATTCAAAATCACATAAACAGTTTATTTAACAACAGGTTTTTGGAAATTCTAAATTTGTCGGAATTGAAAGCCCTAGTTTTTTTTTATTATTTGTAAGTATGTACATATGTAGCAGTAAGAAGCTTTCTAAATAAAAACATGTTGTATTGCAAAAAAAATATTATCAATTTACGTTGGCGTTAAGTGAGATAACTTTGTTTCGTATAACATTTTCAATTGGTGCCTCCTCTCTGGAGGCTCTCTCTAATTGAAGTTTTCGAATGTAATAAGTCGTCGTATATACATACTTACATATTTACTTAGCAGATAGGGTGTTGCTTTCGTTGAACTTTTACTGCGGAAGGGCTTGTATTAAAGCAATTTTCAGGGCTAATAAATTTACATCCGCGTCAACCTGAGGTCTTCGAGGCCAAGCCCTTTTTCCCGCAGATTTTCCCACTACGGTTGCCGTTTTGACCTTTTGATTCGGGGGAGAAAAGCGTCGAGGTTCACCCTCAATTCCACCCCTTCCCTTACCTCTCCAGCTCCCATTACCCCACTCTAGCTCCGTCCCTTGCCCAGAAAGAAATAAATTTATTTACATGTTCATGTACGTATAATATATCGTCACTTCCGAGGTAAAACCCAACTACGCACACCTAAAACCCGAGTGTATCAACGTGTGTATCGTATTTTAAGCGTCTACTTTTGAAATTTTTTTTATACAATAAGTGTTTTTAAAATTTTCTTATTCTATTAAAAACCATAAATAATAAACAGGTAATCACAGTGGAATTTTAGTCCCATTTATATAAAATAAAAAAATGCCTAATATAAAATAAAAAAAAAATGATTAAGAACTAAAAACAACAAATGGTCAGGAGTTAGCCGTTAATTGAAATGACAAAAAGTGTATCGATTCTTACATTTAATTGTTTCAACAACTTTATGATATGTATATTTAAAAAGAAAATTTCAATGATTTTTATAAAATAAACTAGCCCGTTGATTTCAACGGGTGGTTTCGGAAAATAATTGATACATGATTAAAAATTAAGTTACAATACGTATTGTAATAATTAATCGGAATCGGAACTAAAACAGAAATCGGGAATTGGAAATGAAACAGGGATCTGTATCCGGAACTGAAAATGGAGTCTGTATACATATATACATATATATATATATATATATATATATATATATATATATATATATATATATATATATATATATATATATATATATATATATATATATATATATATATATATATATATATATATATATATATATATATATATATATATATATATATATATATATATATATATATATATATATATATATATATATATATATATATATATATATATATGTATTCGTAATTCGGCTTTGATCGGAATTCGTAAACCGGAGGTAGTTTATTACTTTATTTTGATCTTTTTAATTATTTTTATTTTTTTATATTTAATGTGTATAGTAGTAATGTGAGCTATTTTCTCCGACATGAAGCTTGAGGAGTTAAATCATCAACTAACTCACTAAACATTACATCGGAATATTGTGTCATATTCAAGCGATGACAACTAGCTATCCAAACACATCTTTCTACCACCCCTTCACAAGTCACAGGCTAGTTTTCTAAGTTTGCTAGTTATAGTTTTCACTTTCATTTACTGTCATCTCATATAAACTATATCTGACATACATTTTAATTTAACTAATAGATTAAATATATTGATTAAATTCGTGGCCCAATTATTGAAGTGTTTTGGCCAAATCATAACCTCTACGTAGATAATGATAGCATATGGTGCAGAGAGTGTTAGAGAGAGATTCTTTGAAGCGTTTACACTCCTTCATATGGAACGGTTGACGGTTCCCGATTAAAAATTGGCTAAAAACCTTCCTACCTACTATGTCACCACTGTTTGGTGTCGTCACCACTGTAAGTATGATAAGTGTACAATAGAATTTATGTACAATTCATAGATGTCTCGTTGATTTGCGAGTTTTCAGTGTCTCGTAATTCAGCGACTTCGGTAATATAAAATGCTGCATTGTTTTTAATTGGCCAGGAAGGTACATTGGGGTTTACCTGTAAGGCCTTCCTGGTATAAAATGAAAGAAAAAAAATTCGGGTGTGACCAACCCATGACTTTATCTATGTATTTGAGGAATATAAGAAGGATACAAAACAAAATTCGATATTGAACTAATAACTATGATAGCGATACAAATTGAGCGCAAATATATGCAAATACTTGCACAAGACAAAATTTCTACTTCCGGTTGGCGGATTTTGTTCAAATTTTTTTAATTATTTAAAATCAATATAATTATTATACACATTTAATATCAAGAGGATAAAAATAATTTAAAAGGTCAAAATAAAATAATGAAATATTGTTTTAAAAAAAAATACTACTTCCGGTTTACGAATTCTAACCAAAACGTTACCAAATCTAAGTTAGTACATAAAAAATACAAATATAAATTTTCAGCTTAATACGTTCAGGGGAGTGGACAGGATCCAGGCGACAACATTTTTGACGTTTCTAATAGGAGAAAATCCCACTTCCGGTTCATTAAATTTGATAATTTTATTTTTTATTTTTACTTAAAATCACTATCTTTATTATACACAATAAATATCAAGACGCTTAAAATAATTTAAAAGGTCAAAATAAAATAATGAAAAAATAATGAAATATTGTTTTTAAAAAAAATACTACTTCCGGTTTACGAATTTTGACCAAAACGTTACCAAATCTAAGTTAGTACATAAACAACACAAATATAAATTTTCAGCTTAATACGTTCAGGGGCGTGGACAGGATCCAGGCGACAACATTTTTGACCTTTCTAATAGGAGAAAATCCCACTTCCGGTTTATTAAATTGAGTGATTTTTTTTATTTTAATCACATTGATACAAGAATTATACTTGAATTTTTTCGTGAAGACCACACATGTTTAAGAGGTCGAAAAAAATAGTGGAAGACAAATCGGACAAGAGTAAACTGCCACTTCCGGTCGACGGACGCTTACCAAATTTTATACATAACTGGGTATTGAGCTTTAACTGATCGATATGAAATTTCAGTTCGATAAAACAAAAGGCTTTTGAGAAAAACATAAAAAACCTCGATTCTCTAGAGTAAAAGTACTACTTCCGGTTCAGATAAAAATATTTAAAAAATATAAAATTATTAAAATTATTATTTCTAGTACATGTAAAAAAAAATCAGTCCGATTCAGTTAGTAGTTTGGGAGAAAATTGAATTCAAAAACTTAAAAAAAAGAGGACACCTATAAGGGAAGGTACCATTTCCGGTCAACTTAAAAACTTGAAAAAAATTTACGTAGTGTATATAAAAATTTCATTAACCGAAACTAAGTTTAGGACTAACGGTGTTGAAAGAATCCCCAAAGTACACAGACACACACACAGACACACACACAGACACACACACACATTTTTTCTAGATCATTAAAACGTGATCAGTAATCGATTCTGAGTTCGAATCAGTCAAAATCTCGAGTTCGAATTTTCGCATGATCACAAAACTTCATCTATTGTTACTACGTACATAGATAAAGTAAAAAATCATGTATCAATTTGTTTCCGAATCCACCGGTTGAAATTTCAACGGGCATAACACTAGTAATACTAATAACACTTATATCAAATGTTTTTCTACAATCCAATAGTATACAAATCTGTAAAAAATTAATAAGATTGTTTGACACGATGTCTCAAGCAGTTGAGAGTGGTCTTGCGGGAAAAAAGCTGGAAAATTCCATAATTGAATTTTCAGACGGAGAACAACGAGCAGCACACGGAATCGGGTCATACAAACGTTTGCTACCAAATTATTCAGGCGATGTTGCGCAAAATTGGGGCACATTTATCGAGGTTGCCGTGGAACTCGCTTATACAACAACACTCCATACAAACCAACAGACCCTTTAAATATACTCACGCACGCATTAATACTTCAAGAGATTTAAATATTTATTTATGCACGATCACAAAAAGTATTTCAATATCTATTGAATTGAAAGGAGATTGCATCGATATGTGCAATGGATGCGCACGGTGAATAAGGTCCGGCTGAAACTCGGACTTAACAAGGCGAGGGGTTTCTTCTTGAAAGTAATGGAACGCGAGCACGTTCCCAGCTGATTGTATACCGTTGCTTGTACCGTACGTGTATTTGTGAAACTGAATTCGAGTATGAACTTTGCGTCGCAGAGGTCAATTTCATACATATGTACATATGTATGGTATACTTGTTTTAACTCCAGATTCAGTTTCGAATCATGGAACAGGTATTTCATTCGATTTTCCGGGCCAAAAAAGTGACACCTAAATTTATTATGTGGTATAATAATCGTATGGGATAACAATTGGATGGGACTCGGACTCGAAAAATTGTTTCGGCTGCCCCATGATGGGGCAGAATTTACATGGGCCATAAACGGATTTGGATATTAGAATACGTAGTATTGCACCCGATGACATATCATCGCATGAGTGTTGGCATAAGTTATTAAATAAAGAAAATAAAAGAAATGTGTCGTCGGTCATATGTTCGATACCCACGCGGTCGAATTTTTTTCAAATACCTTTATATACCTTTGAATATATATTTAATTTAGTATTTATATTTAATTGTTTAATCGATAAAAGAATGAGATGGGCATCTCACATAGAGGGAGCGAAATGCAATGCGATGCGGGGTATATCCTCAATATATCCAATATTTAATCGCCATAGTTCTTTATCAACTCAAAATAAAATAAAATTATATCGCGCGCTCATATTACCATTATTAACCTATGCTTCACCTGTATGGAATAACGCCTCGAATACTAACCTTTCCAAGCTCCAAGTAATACAAAATAAATCCCTAAAAATAATTTATAATACACCCATATATACCAACATGAAAAAACTGCATGCCATATATAATATTCCGTTTGTTACAGACTTTACTAACAAACTCACCAGTAGATTCTATGACAGAATCACTAATAACCATACTAACACACTTGTGAAGAGTCTCGGTGATTACAACAAAATGTCTATACCCTTCGTGTATAAACGCAGATTACCTAAACACAATCTGCTTTAGGTCATCAACTTTAGAGATTCTTTAATTAATATTATTTATTAGATGTATTATGAGCATTTATAAGAATTGTAAATAGGTTTTTGAGCTCTTTTTATTATTATGCTGTACATTAGCATTAGAATAATAAATACTATGATTATTAACAAAATTATTATAAAATTGTAAAATAGAAAATGATCAGTAGATCAGTAGCTATTAAAATAGATATAAGATTTATTGTGAACATAATTTCGTAATACATAATAAAAAGCATTTAAAAAAAAAAAAAAATATATATATACATATATTTTTACATATTTTTGCATATAACTTTGTGTGCCAGAGATTTTTTTCCTCGTAGAAAGGTCAAAAATGTTGTGCCCACTACTCTGTCCACGCCCCTGAACGTATTAAGCTGAAAATTTATATTTCTATCCTTTATATACTAACTTAGAGCTGGTAGGGTTTTGGTCACAATTTGTAAACCGGAAGTAGTATTTTTTTTTAAAACAATATTTCATTATTTTATTTTGACCTGTAAAATTATTTTTATTTTCTTGATATTTAATGAGTATAATGCTGATAGTGATTTTTAGTAATAAAAAAAATTTGAACAAAATCTGACAACCGGAAGTAGAACTTTTGTTTTGTGCAGGTTTCCATAAATTCCAGGAAACCTGCACAAAACAAAACAAAAAAAAATACTACTTCCGGCTTACGAATTCTGACCAAAACTCTACCAGATCTAAGTTAGTACATAAAGGATAGAAATCTAAATTTTCAGCTTAATACGTTCAGGGGTGTGGACAGAGTAGTGGGCACAACATTTTCAACCTTTCTAAGAGAAAAAAATCCCACTTCCGGTTTATAAAATTTGATAATTTTTTTTTATTTTTATCATATTGCTACAAGAATTATACTTCAATTTTTTTGTGACGAACACACATGTTTAAGAGGTCGAAAAAAATAGTGGAAGAAAAATCGAACAAGAGTAAACTGCCACTTCCGGTTGACAAATGCTTACTAAATTTTATAAATAAGTTGGTATTAAGCTAAAGCTTTTAGATATGAAATTTCAGTTCAATAAACCAAAAGGTTTCTGAGAAAAACATAAAAAACCTCGATTCTCTAGAGTAAAAGTACTACTTCCGGTTCAGATAGAAATATTTAAAAAACATAAAGTTTTAAAAATTGTTACTTCTATCATATTTAAAAAAAATCATTCTGATTCAGTTAGTGGTTTGGGAGATAATTGAATTCAAAAACTTAAAAAAAAGAGGACACCTATAAGGGGAGGTACCATTTCCGGTCAACTTAAAAATTTGAAAAAAAATTAGGACGTGTCGATAAAAATTTCATTAACTGGTACTAAGTTTCAATTCGATAGGTCTAACGGTATTAAAAATATCCCTAAAATACACACACACACAGACACACACACACACACACATTTTTTCTAGATCATGAAAACGTGATCAGTGATCGATTCTGAGTTCGAATCAGTCAAAATCTCGAGTTCGAATTTTCGCATGATCACAAAACTTCATCTATTGTTACTACGTACATAGATAAAGTAAAAATACAAACGCTGTATTTCAAAACTTCAAAACATAACGAATTCTCGATGATGCATATATGAATCATCCACTTTTTCTAATAAAAAGCAATGAAAAACTAAAACATTTTTTTTTAATTATTTTTCCCATAATTAAATACGATTTTATACTAGACTATTTATTTTTATTTTCAAAAATAAAAAAAATATGCACTGTAGGGTTAAATGAAAGTTAGGTTCACATTTAAAATTGACACGATTTCTAACAGGTGGTACTTGGGGTGCAAGTCAATTTACATAATTCACGCATATTCATGTATATTTGTAATAATAATTCACCTATCAACTCTTTTGCAGAGAAGTCGGTATTTTATAAATTTAACACGTCTTTGTCGCATTGTCGCCTCGTCAACCGTGAATCATTTCATGTCCAAAGTCTTTTTTCAGACCGATTCCGAAGGGGGAATCTGCGCTGTCGACCGCTTCCAAAATACCTCGTCGAAGGAAGGAAACTTCGACGCGTAAATAGATAGTTCGGTCGAACCAGCATCTGGAATGAGTTCTTCATCGGTAATTCAAATACAGACACACAAACGAGCACACGTAGACGTGCTATAAGCGAGCATACAGATACACAAAATAATTCTGTACTTAGATGAGCGAGAGAACATGTGACTCAACCGGTGGCAAGACAACAGCGTCAATTTTCTAAACGCACCTACGCTTTTGTGAGCTTTTATTAAATTTCCAGCTAACGAGGTCAACAAATGTATGGGAAAAAATAGATCGAATTAGTCGCACGAAAGTGAGCCAATCCTATTAATATTAGCACTGAAAAAGAACTATTGATTTGCATTCAAATAAATCTTTCTATCGACAACTTCGTCATACATTTACTTCAATGCTTATCCCTGGATAAATTCAAATAATAACAGATATTATACTAACGATTCATTTCACAATAAAAAAGGTATATTTTGTTTTAATATCCATCATTATTTATGACAAATTCATTTTGTGTTCAATTTGCAAATGTGTCGTTTAGATATTTAATACATAGTAATAATTTACACTTTGGAGACGAGAAGAATGAGAGGTGATTCAATTGTAGTCTATAAAATTATAAATAATCATTAAAATTGTCCTATCATAAACCTTCTTACTCAGACTCCAAAAAAATATTTATTACAAACTAATTAGAGAATCCTTCTTTTCAAATGGAGAGAATCTTTCTTCTACAATTTGGAATAGTATTTCCAATGAATTAGTAACTTCTAGTAACTTATCCCTTTTTTAAAAATAAGTTTGACGATTTCCTTAAAATAAATGGGTTTTTGTAGTTCTTCTTTTTTTCAAGTTAAGTTTATCGTTTGTATTTTCTCTTGTTTGTTTTATTTTCGTCTACTTTGAGTGGTTAATATTTTCTTTTCGGTTTTATTTTATTTTTAATTTCTATTTTTTTTTTCATTATTTTATTTAATAATTGTATTTCTGTACTACTGTATGATTATCAAACCCCTTGGGCCTTTCGCCTTTCCCAAGTATTCTTAAATAAATAATATATTCGGCTCCGTATCAAACGAAATATGATTGAAAAAGGTCTCTAATACTCTTTAATTACAGATTAATTTCAGTCAGTTTCGCACAACATTATCTACTAAAAATTTTGAAGTTTTAACTTTTTTTATCGAGAAGAGCAAGAATAAATCGAATGTGAAACAAAACGCCCTAGCTTAGTGATTGGCAATGGTGACGCCTATCGGTTGTTTTCGAAAGTTTAACAGCTCTTGAGGCATTTCGTGTCTGCAAAGTGGAGTGACTTTTTGCCATTTGCAATCTATGAAATCGCTAAACTATAAAAAACATGTTCAATACAATCTCAATTTTTCTACATTTACAATTGAAAAGCTAAGTTTATTCATTTTATAATCCATACAATTAATTTTGTCACGTGTTCTTTACAATTTTTATACCAATTTATATGATGAACTTTGATACTAGGGTTTCCAATCAACCAGAAAATAATGGTAACCGATTTTCGGTGATTGTTCTCATGAAGTATCCGATTAACCGACATTTTTTGAGAATGCGGATATTGCATCATTTTAATAAATTACATTGCTACAAAAAAATATAGTTACGTACTTATGGCTGAAAATATATATTTGTATTACATAAATAAGGTTTAATATTTGGAGAAATAAAATAAAATATAAATCCTGGTCACTCACTATCCACCACAGTGCGGCAAATGTTAATGAAGAAAAAAAACTAATTTCAATTTAAAATTTATTTATTATACACATATGTACATTTATTTATTTATATTTAGTTTTGGACCATTGTGGCATTACAGGAAGAACCTAATGCGCCACAATGGCCTACATTTGATAAAGAAGAACTAAAAATAAAATACATAAAATAAAAAGCAAAAATGCAAAGACAGAAAAACATGATAAATGAAAAATAAAAATAAACAAAAGAAAAATAAGAAAAAAAAATAAACAAAGGTGTAAAATGAAATAAATAAAATCCTCAAATCCTATTCTTAATTTTACAATGAACAAAAAAAAATTGTACCTAAAATATACATAAGGAGAAAGAAAAAGAAAAAGTAAAATAAAATAAAATAAAAAAATGAAATCACAGCGAGGCCCAAATGGAAGAGAGTAGATTAAGATTCCACACATAATATACATACATACATACATCTACATAGAAGTTTATGCTTAGCACCGAGAGGTTCCGTATTCGATCCCGTGCTAATATTTAATACTGCTGGTTAGACTTGAATATTTGTGACTCCAAGTCGATCGTTTCTTATCAGAGTTTGCCAATTTATCTGATTTACGTTGACACGGTTCCTCAAATTGGCAAAAATCATCCTACCTTCTGTCACATACATATATCTGAATTTGATTTATGTAAAAATTTATGTACAAGTCTAAAATCCATAGATTTCTCAGTGGATTAATTAGTTAATTGCTAATTTCGTATTCTTCGGCCTCTCGAACTACACCGATTTATGTAACACAAGAAGTTGGTAAACTTAATTTTCAATTTTCATCATGCTTTTTATTTTTGTGCAAAACACACATGCACTCATAAAATACACTGACGA
Source organism: Arctopsyche grandis (assembly GCF_051622035.1). Lineage (NCBI taxonomy): Eukaryota > Metazoa > Arthropoda > Insecta > Trichoptera > Hydropsychidae > Arctopsyche > Arctopsyche grandis. Next base: position 22,150,577 of record NC_135355.1, on the reverse strand, counting down.
TGCGAACTTACAATTAAGTTTATGTTTCAGAAAAAAGTAATGTTTGTTAACTGAGCGAATTTTATTGGTTTTCGGTAAAAAAAGTTCGTTTCACTGGTAATTGGTGTTGGAAGCCCTAGTTTATACAGTGCACATGTACGAGTACATGTGTACTGGTTTATATACACTGCAAGATTCGCTGCTTTTACGAGAATACGACGAATTAAGAAATTCCAAAGAATCGACCGAAGCTTAGGCGAAAATGTAAAGAATTTAAAGAACGATTGAGGGGCACTCGTCTTATGTTCGATTGGGCACAGCTTTGATGGACTCCAGTCGAAAATTGATTCCCGTTCAGTGGGTGTTTTCCGCTTCCGAGAATAGCCACTTTACAGCCGGTCCCTTGGCCGCAACGGTGTGGCAGGCAAGACACATACTCGAGCATATATGCGTTTCTTTGTTTGCTTCTACACCTAAATTATGGTCTATCTGCAGCTATTTTTGTTGACTGACGTCTCATCGCCCTCTATGCCATCAATTCTCCCAAAAATTGGTGGAAGCCGTGATCTAAATTAATCGACGGCAATCCATCGCTCGAGATGTTCATGTTTACAATAAAAATCTGAAATTAAGTTTTATGGGTGGTAAGAGTTAATGATTTTCGTTTTAAATGAAATGCTAACCTTTTTATTAATGGTTGCAATTCATATAAAAAATCTTAATTAGTTTTCTCGCTAAAAATAGCTATAAGATTAATCAAACTGCGCCTCACCCTTGATAGTCTCGAGTAACCCATTGTTATTGGCGGTGTGACAAAAGCAATAAGTCACTAAGAACTTTTACATTACTGAAATATATTGTAAATATTAAATGTATTTCAGGTATATATTAAATTCAGGTATATCTTATTAGATAAACTCGGTTATTAAAAAAATTCTTAACGTGTTAGATTTTTCGTATTTTTCTTATTTATTACAACAAAGAAAGAAATTAAAATTATGTAGTTTAATTTTTAATTTATATTTGAGAATAACCTGAAACATTGGTTCCCAAAATCTCTGACCATTTGATGTCTAGGATGCCTTTGTATCGCAAACTAAGGTTTCCATCTTGCTTAATTTTCTCTTGCGAAGCAGGGATAAGAGCGCACCGGAAGACAAGAGATATTGGAAATGGTCGAATCACGTAACTAGAAGAATGGACGAATGGTTGACAAAAGAAGTGCCAGAATGGTACTCGAGAGAATTTAAAAGATAGATGAGAATATGAGATGGATAAGAGTTTTGGAAAAAAGAGACAAATGGAAGCGTGTTGGAGGGGCTTCATCCAGAAGTGGAAGGTGAATGACTGTAAATGATGTTGATGATGACATATGTAGATATGTATATGTGCATAATGTAGAAAGTTGCCACTAAAGCTTTAAAAGCAAATAGGCTAATTTCTATGAACGATAAAAAAGACAAAAAATGATAATTGAAGAATCAACATTGTGGTTACATGTTTGGCAAATATGTACATACATCTTCTAATATAATTTCATTGTACATAATTTCGAAAGAGACTGTGTATGAATGTAAGGTTAAATGTACATATGTATATATATAAGGTTTGGGTGGTAGAATCAAGAAAAAATCTGTATATACATATATTGTTTGTATCGACATTTTCTCTTGGAAAAAACACAATCATTTGGCGCCATTTATTGAAAATGAATTTAATTTTAACAAATTAATTTAATTTAAACAAATTAATTCAATTTAATTTTAATAAATTAATTCAATTTAATTTTAATAAATTAATTCAATTTAATTTTAATTAAATAAATAAAGTTAATTTAATTTAAATAATTTTTTTTTTCTTTTGCTGTTTTATATTGTTTATATGTAGGTACGTAGGCAGTTTTTACTTATAATACACCCAATGAAATTTTCATCGGGCCTATCGCTAGTAAGGTATAATATGAGAATGAAATTGAAAAATATGTACATATGTCATTTAATTGAAATTGAAATTTTATTGAACGTCAATCCACGGAATACAAAAAATTGTGGTTGCCACAGCGACTGCAGGACTCGTACATGGCACTAAAAAAAGTTTTCTATTTCAGTTTCCAAATGGATACTTTTTTATGTTCGCCATTTGTTCCTGACTTGGCATGGGTCGATCGGCGTACGCGCGTATCTTTTCATAAATACGCTTTTTTGTATCCGCAATATAATAAAATACACGCCGTGTTGTGTCTGCGGTCTTGCACAAACACATACGCTCGCGTATGAAAATGGCTGAAAAAATTTTCAGATTCTGTGTAGGTACATACACGTTTTAAAATAGCTTTCATCGAATCACTTGGCTTTGTCCCCGCAATGAATACTTTCCACGGTCACCCGGTATGGTCAGCAACCCTATCGATAGTCGCCGGTATTTTTCACGTGTCTGTCCGAACCAAAATAGCCCGATCGTGGTTAGTTGGTGTGTGTAAAGATTTTGCGTCATTTCAATACAAAAAATACGGGGAAAATTGAAGTGAATTTCAATATATCGGTCGTCTCGAATAAATGAAAATTCTGACATGACACATCACAAGCGGAGCGTATCGCGCCGGCCGACCGAAACGTTCTCGAGAATAAAAAGATATTCTTAATCCGCACACATTTTTAACCACAAAGTGACCATAATTAATATGACAATCGCCATTTTTAAATCTATTTGCCCACCTTAGAGAGACAAAACTACGTGCCTCATTCATGGTAGCATTATTTAACATCTTATTACCAGTGTTATGTAGGCGGTCGATGGATGCTTTGCGCACAAAAAATGATTCACTACTGTCAATTTCTTAGAAAAACAAAGTTTTTCCAAATACCTTTTAAATATATTTAATATAATATTTATATTTAATTGTTTAATATGAAAAATATGGTAAAAATTACCTACCTACCTACATACATATAAACAATATAAAACACTGATAGAAAATTAATTAATTAAATAAATGTTCAATAGATGGCGGTAAATTCTCTGCCAAGCGGAAAGATTGGCATCGATTAGTATATATAGAAGTTTTTTTTCTTTTGTTATTATATCTTCGTATACGTTTTAGCTGTGACGTACATATGTATGTAAAATCGAAACGACTATTATAGTTTGGCGAGCGTTATCTCAGACAGACAGACATATGGATAGACTGGCAGGCAGACAAACAGACAGATAGACACACAGACAGATACACAGACACACAGGAACAGACAAACAGATACACAGACAAACAGAAACACAGATACACAGACACACAGTCACGCAGACAAACAGACATAGAGACAGAATAGCGATATTATATATATGAAGTATGTATATATGTATGTATGTATAGAAAGCGCTCTCTTAAATGCATTTTCCGCTTTCACGGTTGGGCAAAAAAAAACGGGAAAAAACCTCTTCCCGCCTTCAACGCATCACGCCGCGAATGTGACAGTTATTGCGCCGCGCCTACTTCGCACTTCTACGGAAACGGGAGCGGGAACGGGAATTGCACGCGTTACTGTGGCATTGCATCGCATGCCGGGTTTAGCTAGTTATACATATATAAAAATATGTTTTGCCTTCTTGGTTCCCCTAAACCTGGTACGCTCGGGGCATCAATACCTCCTCTTGATTTTGTAGATTTTAATTTGGAATATAGAAGGTTGCACATTTCAAATTATTTTTTATTGTTTTTTATTTTTTATTGTTTTTTCAAGTTTTTTATTTGATTGCCACTAAATTTATATTCTATTGTGTTTCCTTTGTGGTAAATTTAAACATTAAGGAGAATTTTATTCTCGACTAGCTGAACGCGTGCAATTCCCGTTCTCATTCGAGTGCGAGGTAGGCGCGGCGCGATTATTGTCACACTCGCGGCGTGATGCTTTTAAGGATTTTACTTTCGCGTCAGTAAAATCGTAATTACGAATATTACTATTAAGAGTTTTTTTTCACAGTAATCTTCCTGGACATGCATACAACAAATCCTGAAAGTTTCATCGTAATCGGTTCAGTGGTTTAGGAGCCTATTCGAGACACACAGATAGACATTTAATTTTGTATATATAGATATAGATCGCAACTCCAAACGTTTGATAAATTGAAATCGTACACGTTCGATACATTGGTGATATCAGACAGAGAGATACACAGACACGCAGAATAGCGCTATTATATATAATATATGATTATTTTATAATATATTACTATATACATATTTTATATTAATATAGCTGAACCCGGCATGCGTTGCAATGCCACAATAACGCATGCAATTCCCGTTCCCGTTTCCGTTCTCGTTCCCGTTCCCATTCCCGTTCCCGTTCTCGTTCTCGTTTCCGTTCCCATTTTTCGGAAAAACGCAGACAGCGAACACATTTAAAATTATTCAATTATTTGTTTATCTTACCCTAAAAACATTTGAAATTATTGCGTTGCAATGCCACTCATTCCCGTTTTTCCCGTTTCCGTTCCTGTTTTTGGCCGATTTTTTTCACAGTAAGCTTCCCGGACATGCAAACAATACATCCTGAAAGTTCCATAGTTCCATCGTTCCATCGTTCAATAACGCATGCAATTCCCGTCCCCGTTATCGTTTCTCGATGCGTTTCGATAAGTGAATGTTTCAGTTTCAAATTAATCTTTAAGATAAGGCTTCGCTCGGTATTTGTAATATAAACCGCTTAAACATGACTAATCTAATAGCAAAAAAAAAAAAAAATTAAATTTTATTTTTAATTTTTTTAAATTTTATTTTTAATTTTTTTTAATTTATTTTTTAATAAAATATTTACTATTAGATTAGTCATGTTTATGCGGTTTATATTACAAATACCGAGCGAAGCCGGGTATTACAGTTAGTTCTTAATAATCAAATTAAATTATAGTAAAGTATAGGAACGCATACGTGACAGACAGACAAACATTGATTTATATATTATAGATATGTAGGATTGTTATGAGTGGTACGTAATGTATTTGTACGTTGGCAATGCGTGCGCGCAAGTTGGTTGCTAACGTAAACATTTCCTTAACTACCCACTGGCGCTTCATACTTTCGCGTCGATAAAATCGTAATTACGAATATTATTATTATTAAGAGGTTTTTTCCCTTTTTATTTTCACAGTAATCTTTCCGGACATGCATACAACAAATCCTGAAAGTTTCATCGTAATCGGTTCTTTGGTTTAGGAGCCTATTCGAGACAGACAGACAGACAGACAAACAGACAGACATTGATTTTTTTATATATAGAAGATTAAGCAAACGAAAATGCAAATTAAGCATTGGGAGTACACGTTTCAATACCTTTTATACTGAAAATTGTATTAAATTTATTTGTAAGTTAATTTTCCTCGTGTCCACTGGAGAATTAACCACGTTAATTTTCCTCGGGTTTTTCCACGTTTTCCACCCAGTCGTCTCGGTGTTTAACGGTGAGAGTAACACGTGCCGCATTATTTGTTACTCATCGGCGTATTGAAGCGGAGATGATGAAAATAACCGACGATTCGAAATCGCCGGTTAAATGTAAATAACTTTGGATGCCAACTGATTTCTTTTGCTCAGCCACCGGTTAATTATTTACGACTATCGAAGTCGGATTAAAATTGAAATGTTTCGACATCGACACCACACAGATGCATCCAAGCTTCAAGAAATTCCAGAAATTTTCCTTCAAGTACAAATGTTGATTTTGATATTCCGAAATTCAATAAAATAATATCTAGTTAATTGGGAAACTTTTAAAACGATTTTAAAATATTCACTGTCTATATTTACATATATATGAAGATGAAAACTTTTCCGGAAAAATCACACATTAAAACCGTTGTAACTATAATATTTAGAAATCCACACTTAAACCCACACTATCGGTATTTTATTGACTTTGTAAGAATTTAACGTTAAATTTAGCACCATAGCCGATCTAAACCGCAAAAATATTATAAAGCGATTGGCCTTCGAAGCTTTTACGTTTTACGTTATTTTTATCATTGTTTTATTTTTTTCGTTTATCGTTTTTGCGCCTGGTTCATGGCACAACTTTTGTAGTAAAAAAAACTTTTTATCCCACATATTCAAAGCTCAGACATTTTTTTATTAATATTGCTGTCGGTTCCCTCATCACTGAGGATCGTGACTATGATGTGCGGTCAACCAGCTGCCTCCATTCAGTTCTAAATTCGGCCAGGCGAAGACTTGCTACCGTGGAAGCGCCCGTCGCTGCAGATACTTGGTCAGTCCAGCGTGCGGGGGATCTGCCTCTGGCTCTTCTGCCTTCGACGCTACCAACCACAACCAACCGCTCCAGGCTCTCCTCACCTCTTCGTGCAATGTGGCCGAAGAACTGCAATATACGTTTCAGGCATATTGTTGACAATCTATCCTTGATTTTCAATTCTTCAAGAATAGACACATTCGTGCGTTTGTCGGTCCAAGGCACGCGCAGTAGCCGTCTCCAGGACCACATCTCGAAGGCATCGATTCTCCGTCTATCCGCCGCCTTCATGGTCCACGTCTCGACACCATAAAGGCAGACAGAAAAAACGAGACTCTTCACGAGACGGATTTTGACAGCAGTTGTAATGGCTCTATTCTTCCAAATCTTCGTTAGTTGTGACATTGCCGATTTTGCTAATGTAATCCGGCGCCGTATTTCCAATTCGCTGCCGCCGTTGTTAGATATGAGTGACCCCAGATAGACAAAATTATCAACCACATCTATACCGTTTAAAGCTGAGTTGTTGTTTTGCAGCTGTTGGTGACGGTCAATTATCATAATTTTTGTTTTGGGGCGGTTTATCTGGAGGCCAAGCACATTACTCTCTGTCTCAACACGACGGATCAGTTCGGCCATTTCTTCATGATTATTAGCTATGAGCGTTGTGTCATCCGCATACCGAAGATTGGATAGTTTTTTTCCACCAATGGACACTCCACCCTTCCAACCATCCAGTGCTCTACGCATTATATACTCTCCATATATATTAAATAGGTCTGGAGATAATATACACCCTTGCCTTACTCCACGTTGTACTCGAAAATTTGTCGAGTTTAGCGAATTGATTCGAACTACTGCATTGTTATCATTATACAAGTTATGTATTATCTTTACAAGATGCATGGGGACTCCCATGTCCAGTAGAACTTTCCACAGATAGTCCCAGTTCACAAAGTCAAAAGCTTTTTTATAGTCTATAAAACAAAGAACGGCTGGAGTTTGAAACTCCCGACATTTTTCAATGAGTTGACGTATATTCAGTATTTGTTCCCTCGTCCCTTTGCCTTTTACAAACCCTGCTTGTTCGTTCGGTATTTGCCATCCAAGGTAACTGCTCAAACGATCTTTAATTATATACAGCAATACTTTACTAGAGTGCGATATTAAGGCTAAGGTCCTGTAATTCTCGCATTTTTTTGTAGATCCTTTCTTGTGTAAGGGAATGAATATTGAATTGACCCAATCTTTCGGCCATACTCCGTTTACCCAGATCTTGTTGCACATATTACATAGCGCCTTTATCGCAGTTTCACCAAGCTCTTTCAGAAGTTCAGCTTGTATACCATCGCTGCCAGGAGACTTTTTACATTTCAGTTTCTTTATGGCATTTACAACTTCAGATGTCAAGATGTCAGGCTCCCTGACATCATCAATTAGGGAAACAATTGAGGTCGACGAACTACCACTGTACAATTCCGAACAGTATTCTTTCCATCGGTTGAGTATCACATCAATATCTGTAAGCGTGTTTCCAAATTGATCATCTATTGTCCAAGTTTTGGGTGAAAATTTTTGAGTGACGATTTTTACTTTGTGAAAAATATCCCTTGCCTGATTCTTTAATGCGTGTTTTTCTATCTCCTCACATATGTCATTTATATATTTAGCTTTATCCCGCCTACAACTCCTTTGAATATCTTTATGTAATATTGCATACCTTTCAAGATATTCTGTCGATGTTATGCCAGTTTGTTTAAGTCTTTTACGTTCTTTTATCTTAACCCAAGTTGAATCAGAGATAAAAGACTTACGATGTTCATTTTGCGGTGTTTGATGTTTTCTGGCATACCGAATTATGAGATCTTTAAAAATTTTCCAAGACTCTTCTACATCTACATTAGGATTTATTTGGAATTCTGCATCTTTTTCTCTGATTACATTGCCAAAATTAATTACATCATCATTGGTGAGTTTAATTGCTTTATTTTGATGTCTTTTAATCATTTTCAATTTCAGTCGAAATTTAGCAACAAGTAAGTTATGGTCCGATCCGCAATCTGCACCTGGATATGTTTTGACGTTATGTATCGATGATTTCCATCTAGAATTTATTAATACATAATCGATTTGGTTGCGGTGACGATCCCCAGGAGATATCCAAGTGTACAATCGCCTAGGATGATGTTGAAACCAAGTATTCATAATGGACATTTTATTTTCAATGCAGAAACTTATAAGTTTCTCTCCTCTCTCATTTTGAATACCCAATCCATATTTACCTACTATGTTATCAATGTTGCTATTATTACCGACTTTGGCATTAAAATCACCAAGAATGATGGTCATTTCTTTGTTTGAGATATTTGACAATGTATCGAGTAGTGAAGCATAGAACGCATTTATTTTAATATCTTCGGCATCTGCAGTAGGAGCATATATTTGAAGGATGTTTAGTTTATACGGATGCGTGTTGAGTTTTAAGTGTATAAGTCTGTCACTTATGGGGTTGTAGCCAATTAGTGCACTGGTTAATTTAGATGCTAAGATCACCGCGACACCGCTATGTGACGAATCTTGGTTACCAGAAAAATATATCGTATTTCCATTTGAAGTTTTATAATGGCCGTTGTTCTTCCAGTGCGTTTCCGAGATTCCGAGTATATCTAGCCCATGACTGTACATCTCTTTCTCAACAACCAGTGTTTTCCCAGGATTCAGGAGTCCTCTAACGTTCCAAGTACCTATTTTGGATTTGTTCCGTAAAGTTTCTCCAGTCGCATATTTTCCACATGATGCCTGGTGAGTCACATGCATGTGGCCAGTAGCCAATTTCACACCGTGAGACCTGGAACCTCGAAGGCGCCGGGTGTCAGCCGGAGAGTCAGACTTCTTCACACTTTTATTTTTGTACATCATAGTTATCTTGGGAGAATACTGCAGTGGATTCCCACTTCCTTCTACAGCGCAGTAAATGTTTTGACATCTTATACTGGCAGAGCTGCTGCCCACTACCAGGGATTTATTATAGAGTTTCCTTCTCTGTCAAAGATGATACGGTACCTTTGAAAACCGGGTTGTGCTTTTGTTAAGCGGCGGCACTTACTCGCCGCTGACCTGAGACCGTCATAGTGTTGTGTGACATTTTATAGAGTGAAACTTACCACGGATTCACTCATCACCACTCTTATCTCAGCGCTCCTTGTCCAGGACCACCATGTCGCCATGGCAGTTGACTGCAAGAGTCGTTCCCCTATTTACAACTTGGGGACCTGAGCGGTTGCATGGAGCTCTGCTCTGAGCTTATTAATTACTCCGTGCGGACGGACGTGTGTTTCCATTTATGATATATTTACATATATAGACAGTTTATTCACAATCATAATATTTATGAAATTAGTACCAAACAATAACGTTAACGTTGAGTACAAGTATCCAATATCAAATATTAAATTATCAAAACTAAATATTAAATAATTCAACACTCAATATTAAATAATCAATTATGAAATAATTCAACACTCAACATTAAATAATCAATTATGAAATAATTCAACATTAAATATCAAACCATTCACTCAATATTAAATATGAAATAATTCAACGTTAAATATTATCAATACTATCATTAATAAATCAATCGACGTTAATAGTAAATTATTATCAAAAGAAATGTGATCGAAATTATGTGGGTAATTATGTAAATATGAAAATATTATAAATTTAAATTCCATTTAAAAAATATGAAATCAAGCATAGGTAATGATTCTGAATATGTACTAACTTGCGAGGCGCCAGAAGAGCTACATACTCATCCCAGCACCTCCTCTTTAGCTCCAATTTAACACAAAATTCTACATACTTATCGGGAACAACACACAAACACACGTCCGCACCGAGCTCGCTCAACCCGCGAAGGGAATGTTTTTATTAATACATACATGCAAATTACCGGTTACCGGACATTACCGGTTTACCGGTAATTTACTGAGAATTTTTAAATTATCAAAACGTTAATATTATGGCATTATATTTGATATAAAAATATCCATTGTCATCATTTATTATTAAAATCAAAAAGTTTTTATATAGGTACATGATTATATAAAAAAACGAAACGTTGAGAAAAAAATTACGTAAGCTAAAATGTATGTTTAATTTAGAAAACCCAATACCCACAATTATGTATAAACAAACCCCGGTCATTAACCTCGCATCCTTGAATATTATTAAATTTTGTTATTTAAAGCATTTTGTTTATCGTCTATAGTCGAATTGTCTGCGAAGAGTGCTCTAGAATCGCGGGTCGTAGGTTCGATCCGCGATCTGAAATTAATTTTATTTTCCAAATATCGTTAAAATATAAAAATATAAATTAATTTCAAATTTTAATTTCAATTAAAAATACATATTTAATTTTTTAATATGAAAACAAAAAAAAATGGTTTAAAACCTCGCTAAATAAAATTATTATAATTGCGTATTTTTATATGGCGAGAGCGAAAAATTCAATTAACGTTAAAAAAAAGCCATTTTAATATTCTACGATGGTTTCATCGCTAACTCTCTGAACTCAGGTATACCTATAACAGGATATTTGTGTTCGCTAGAAAATTTTTATAAAATAAAATTTATATATATATATATATATATATATATATATATATATATATATATATATATATATATATATATATATATATATATATATATATATATATATATATATATATATATATATATATATATATAATTAGAGAGAATTTTTTTATTTACCGAAATTACCGAAACCCGGTAGTGCATGCCCTAATACATATATTACACCGCTGCTACTACATTAAACCTTTGGTAATACATATATATTTAAAAAGCGTATATTTTATATAATATTTACTAGAAATACATATGTATGTATGTATATACATCCTGTATATTGCAAATTATTTTTAATATTAAGCTGATTTAGTAAATCGTTATTATGAACTTTTGTAAATCGCCTTCTATGTGCTTTTAACGCTTTTATCTAGGGTTTGGCGGAGATTGAAAGCTAAAGAGTTAGCTTTTCAGGTCGGTCATGCAAATGCGCACTTAGGCCAGTCGTTTACACACCTAATTTCGTTATTGGAAAGAATCCACTTTGACGGGCCAATCTATCGTTTGTATCGCTCTTGCATTGGATCTATTTGCGTTCACCTCGGCTAGCATAATAACAAAAAGGCGTGTGTATGTATTTTTAGCGGCAAAAACTCCAGCGTAATTCCTAGTCGACGGCCACGCTATATATTGATTGAGCGATGGTCTAAATTTGACTATTCTCCTAAGATGTGTGAAGGGGGATATTTTAAAATGACACGCAGGCAACCCGACCGAGAGAATTTGACTCGTAAACAGCCAGATCGACTCGATTCAAACGATGGCTTCTGGACAAGGGAATGTTTGCATTAGTGTAACTTTTAAAATAAGCTTTAACCATTTCATTAAAGGCAGAGATCGTTCTATCCGATCTAGAGTGTTTATACGTTATTATTTTTGGATTCACAATTCGATCTTCCTAAATGAAAAATTTGTATCCTATATGTATGTATTTATATATAATACATGATAAATATAATTTGTATATGTTACAGTGAAAGCATATTTCAAGTGAAAATATATTTTCACCAATTCAAGCAGTGAAATGTATCAAATAAAGAATTTACAACGTTTAAGTCTATAAATTTAACCCTAACAACCCAATCTTAAATGAATAGGGCCTACCTTCACTTAACCTAACCTATCCTAGCCCTTAAATAAAACCAACCCTAAAATCTAATCTTAAATGAATAAAACCAACCCTGAAAATGTAACTGGTTATGATTTCACTGAAATGGCAGTGAAAATATATTTTCACTTGAAATGTAATTTCACTGTGAAATATATATGTGCCCATAATTATGAAAGTGGTCTAAGTCAAATTTTTTTAAGTCGATTTTATCGTTTAATATCGCTTATATTGTAATATATAATTGATTAAAAATTTTTTTCCCGACTTAGACATTTTTCATAATTATGGGCACATATAATTGTACGTATGTATGTATGTATATATAATATATATATATATATATACATACATACGTACATATACTAATCACAATGCGTCTCAAAGAATATTCAGATACTTGGTCTCTATATAAAATAATTAATATCCTAAATACTTTGTTTTCAAAAACTTATTTACCTCAAATGACGCGCATGTACATATTATTATATTATACTAGTTGTTTTAAACCGTTTAAACATGTTTAATCTTATAGTAAACATTCATTTGTTTTTTATTAAATTTATTTGAATTGAAAAAAAAATTCATGACTGCCAATCCGAATCCGGAACTGAAACAGCAATCCGGATCCGAAACTGAAAGCAGGAATCCGAATCCGGAACTTAAGTAAAAATCAGGAAACCGAACTGAAGCAAGAATCGGGAAACGAAACTAAAAAAAGAATTGGGATCCGGAACTGAAACTGAAAAAGGGATCGAAATCATAATCGAAATCAAAATCGAAATCAAAATCGAAATCAAAATCGAAATCAAAATCGAAATCAAAATCGAAATCAAAATCGAAATCAAAATCGAAATCAAAATCGAAATCAAAATCGAAATCAAAATCGAAATCAAAATCGAAATCAAAATCGAAATCAAAATCGAAATCAAAATCGAAATCAAAATCGAAATCAAAATCGAAATCAAAATCGAAATCAAAATCGAAATCAAAATCGAAATCAAAATCGAAATCAAAATCGAAATCAAAATCGAAATCAAAATCGAAATCAAAATCGAAATCAAAATCGAAATCAAAATCGAAATCAAAATCGAAATCAAAATCGAAATCAAAATCGAAATCAAAATCGAAATCAAAATCGAAATCAAAATCGAAATCAAAATCGAAATCAAAATCGAAATCAAAATCGAAATCAAAATCGAAATCAAAATCGAAATCAAAACCGAAATCAAGATCAAAATCAAAATCGGGATCCGGAACTGAAACAGTAATCGAGATCGGGAACTGAAACAAATCGGGATCCGGAACTGAAACAGTAATCGGGATCCGGAAACGATAAAAGAATCCGGAAACAGAACTGAACTGAAAAAAGAAACTGGAAACGGAATTGATATCGTCGTTATAGAAACATTGATTTGTTTTCGATGCTCCCAACTAAACCTTTAAACCTTACATAAGCCTGTTTGCACATACTTGTGCGCTTGGTAAAATATCGCAATTTGAATCAACGGAATATGATCGGCCGACATAAAAAAAAGAATAAATTAAAAATAGTATTTTTTTTTCATTAAATTTTAATTAAATTTTAAATTAACTAGTTTAATTAAATTTTAAATATTGTCCGGTATAACATAAATGTGAACAAAGTGACATGCGCAAAGCCCACACTGTGCCGTGTTTTGTTCCACGATATACGATTCCTAGGGGAGAAAGAGAGACGGAGCATGGTGAGCGACTAATTCGTACACACGCACGCGCGCAATAGACAATTATGATATACGATTAATATGTTTCAGATTTATGTACATATTTTTATAATAAGTGCAAATTATTCATTAAAGCTTTTAAGATACATATGTACGTAATACGAAGTGAATACATACAAGTATGAATGTAGAAAGGAAGAATACATTTTAACTGTCCGTATATATCAATGTATGTATGTATGTATAAGGCAGAGCCATGCGAAGAAAAAGTGGCGCTCGGGGCAAAATTTTGCATTTGGCGCCCCCTCCTTATAGAACATATTTATACTTTTTTTTTAAATTATACAAAAATTTGTATGATATGTTTATATGATATTTAGGTACATATGTATGTTACATTGTCAAGAAAAAAACACGTAAACATGTAAGTGGTCCATTTTTTGAACATTTGCATCCAAACACAGGAACAATATCCTTGCATTTATTATTTGACTGAAAAATTCAACTTTTGTTAATTTGTATTTCCCTTCGTATGGCTCTGTATGGCGGTATACTATGTACTAAAAAAGTAAAATATTGGAAAACATATCATCATCAGAGGAGTTATACCTATGTATAAAATAATACATATATACAGGGCCGCGCCTAGAAGTTCGGTCGCCTGTGTGCAAACTCAAATTGGCCGCTCTTTATTAGCATTTGTATAAATCATAATAATAACAAAATTAAAAAAAGAAATGAAATGCATGGGAATATTCCAAAAATATTACTTAGTGATAGTTTTGTAGTTTGTGTGTGTGTGTGTTTTGGTGTGTGCGTGCATTCGCACGTTTACTTGAGGTGTGCGTGCATTCGCACGGCACATTTCAGGTATTATTTCCTAACGCATGCGCGCTGTATGTGTTCATGCGTTGTTGTTTATTTTGTACTTGAATATCTACAGTGGTTTTTTTATAGAGCAGTGATGTGCGGTTATTCTTGTGCGATATTCATGAACAACCGTCTCGTTCTCCGACGAAAGGGTCTCTTAGACTGTATTCGTTGGGGGGGGGGGGGGGTGACCTCATGCTGAGGACTTTAATCAAATTCCTTGACCTTTAAAGCGGGCTACTGATAAATATTGTGTGAGAAATACAGTGTTTATGAGAAATACAAATTTAATCACAATAAAAATTAACCAGAAAAACAGACAGAAAACCAAAACGTTTAGTTCTGAACATGAACGTTTTCAAGTTCATTCATGAAAATATAGTGTTTTTGCCCTAATCCCACATCTAGGACATTGTTCTTTCGATGACCAACCAATACTCAACATCCTTGAAGAAATGTATCTGGCAGTCGCAAAGATAATAGAACATAAAAGACCTGTGTGGATCGAAGCTATGTATACCTGCTATCCTGTAATTTCCCCGAATTATAGTTCGGGTGTGTTACAAGTTGTGACTTGCATCAGCACACTCATTTCTTTCGTCCGCCTTTATATTTCGGCCGCCTGTGTACGTTGCACACATTTGTAAATATGGTAGGTGCGGCCTCGATTACACACATACATACGTATGTACATAAATAGATTCTTGCATAATGGTTGTAATAGGTGCTGGAACATTAAATAAAGAAATTGCATTTTTAATTCAATTAAATTTTTCACCTGATAGATCGTTTTCTAAAATCTATCATATGTAAATAAAACGTTTAGAAGGACTGTGTTTTCTGACACACGGCAAATTTTCTCACATACATACTTCGAAGTCAAATACTTCGATAGTATCGAGACCTGAATTGAGCTATTTTGAAATCGTCACGCGAACCTTTCCAAAAATGACGTTCTTTGTTTATTAGATTGTTTTCAAAAATAAAAGAAACTGTGCCACACAATCAATACGTCTTTGGCAAACTATGTTAAAAAGGCCATTTGAAAAGGTTGAAGTTCAAAACAAACGATGTCTGTTTAGTAGTCGTAAAATTTTCAATTTTATGTATCAAATTAAAACTTTGACCTTACAGATTGAAATACGCCATTACGTTTTTTCAGTAATTTATTAACATTGTTTTCAGTATCTAATTCGCTATTATAATTCAAAATTTAATAAAGCAAACCCTTTTGATACTTCAACTCGAATAAATTTGAAATTGATTCTTGCAATAACATAAGTTTAAATCGTTCGGAACTTAATTATACGTAAATACATATCTTCATTTACTTCAATTGAAGAATACCGGATTGTTTACACTGAATTTTTATAGCTTATTGTCATATACATATGTATGTATGTATGATCCGCATTTGCACACATACATATACATATGTACATATGTGTGAGCGGTGAGACACTGCAGCTATGTACATACATACATACATACCTAATATAACTGATCCGTATGCTCTCTGCTTTGTGCACAATGCACTCAGAGCTGTATTATATGCACAAATTATTTTGGCATATACAATTACCAGCCTCAATTTCTTGCCCATCAAATTGTTTCCCTTCTACGGTATATCCATCCCACTCAGTGCACAACCGTTATTCAAACAGCAATAATAATGGTAACGACGAAACAAGGGTGTTCTGATCATCCATCCCACCCTTCTCTCTCGCATAGTGCAATTTCGGTACTAGAACACCCTCTCAATAAGGCGGCCGTAAATAGGGTGACATAATTCTATAATATTCCATAGACATATATCCGTCAATCTACAGAAGTTACCCCAGCTTGAAGCTGTTGAACCCCTCCTCATATTTAAAATTGGAATAAAGCTTCTGAACTTGTTAGTGGGTGAGTTAAGGCACAATCGAATTTTTACATCAGCTTGGATCGATTGTAAACGTTGATAAATAATAAATCAAATGTTTAGTACATTAGAACAACGTCAAATGTTAAGGTAATATATGATGTTTTGGTAACACAGATCGATTTTAATCACTGAGTTAATCAAGCGACGAATTATAGCCGATGAAATGGCGCCCCTAAATTGTACCCGCCCCAGGCGATTGACTATTCGAATATATGTATTTTTGTGTAGCTATTCATTTTATATGTGTATTTGTGTGTGCGTTGGTGTAATAAAGTAAACTAGAGTAAATATTCTTATTTGATTACGAAGGTCGTGAAATATTTGCAAAAGTTTCTAAATAAATTATAGGAGTGGCGAGCAATGCAGGAAGAAAAATTTTCGCTCTAATTGAATTGCGTGGTTTAAATATTAAATCTTATGTTTCTATTTGAATTTGAATATTATCAGTTGTTTGAAAATTTGAAATTGGAACATCGGAAAATTGTACTGGACGGATACCAGGTACGCGTTAGGGTTGTCATTTGTTGTATTCTAAATACATATTAAACTTTGTATTCTAAATACATATAAAAACATAAAAATTGGATTCAAATGAAGATATCAAAATTCAGTGTGGACACTATTGAATACGAAACAATCTGCGGTGTGAAATTTGACAAGGCAACACTCATTTAATGTTGGACATCTAATTGTCTTCATTGTTACAAGTGTTGAAAATCCCGAATCGCATAGATACCGAATCACAACTTGCATTTTATAAGATGATATACGAGAATAGGTTTCTCTGAGGGGTTACCAGAATTCTCCAAGACATCTTCGATACAATTCAACCTCCGTGTCAAGAAGATAGGAATAACTTAACCCTTCTTACATACATATAACGCGCTGAATCGGCTCAGCAAAAAAGCGTAAGAAATGTGAAAATATATATGAACATGTAGAATGACACTATATTCTGTATTTTCTTTTTTTTTAGTTATTTCTATCTTGACTTTTGATGGTAAAGCCATGTACCCGAAACCTTTTTCTATCTGACATAAATTGTATCGAAGATGCTAAACTAATCAATAAGCAACGAGTTTTGTATATATGTATGTAGTTTGGTAAAGTTTTTAAATATTTGAATGTCTTTTTATAAACAAAAAATGTCGATTTTCGATCAAGCACTTTCGATGAAGCACAAAAAATCTCGATGAAGCACTTTCTCTAGCTTTTTACCAAATCACATAGCTTTAAATGTAAAGCAAATTTGAGAATTTTCCTATTACACGAAATAGTAAAAAATATCCTGATTCACGAAGAATGCAAGCCATTTACAATAATGCGTGAATTACACTATGTATATCTACGGATGCGCGCGCACGTTCTCGATAGTTTCTGCTTGTAAAATTATAAAAAACTTATTGTAAAATGAGTACAGTGTTAGTGATTTCAGAATGGCATTGATACACGATTTAAAATATAGTTACAATACGTATTATAAGAATTAAATGGAACCAAAACCGGGGTTGGGATCGGAATCGGAACCAGAATCGAAATCGGACCCGGAATCAGAACTGACTTTTGAAATCTCCATATAAATCTTTCCGTTTTATATATACATATATATATATATATATATATATATATATATATATATATATATATATATATATATATATATATATATATATATATATTATTTTTAAAGATATTTATATTTGAAAGTGGCGTAAGTCCACTTTTCTTCATTCCGAAAAATATTTCGCAAAACATTCAATATGATGTTTTGCGTTTAACAATGTTTAAAAATACTGGTGGCCTGTAATACGTTTATTCTGCTTTTTCGTGATTTTGGAAATCTAATATATATAGTTGGGAATCGAAAAAAAGTCAGTTTCTATGATGATGATTCGAATGGTTGAGTATTATTTTTTTTCGATTCAAATAAATTTATTAAAAAAAAAAGAATATTTACTATTAGATTCGCCATGTTTAAGCTGTTTATATTACAAATACTGAGCGAAGCCGGGTAAAACAACTAGTATTGAATAAAAATAATTGTTAACAGTTTATTAATTAAGTTAAACAGAAATAGTGTTATTGGAACTGAAAATAGGACTTCCGCCCCTTTCAAATATAACGGCTCATCTGTTCAATTAGTTGATCCCCACATTTTCATTTCGGTTTTGTGAATAAAATGACTTTTTTAACTTTCATGTCGACATTTAAGCAATGGACACGAATCTTTCATGAATTGGATAAAATTTTGCTTATTTCAAATAACAGGCAATATCACGAAATCACCATAACATATGTACTACATATGCAGTGGCGGACTGGCCATACAAGCGACATTGCCTGTTGGTAAGTGGGCCCCCGCTATCTGTTAGAAAATATGGGCCCTCAGCAAAATTAAATATTTTTTTAACTATTCCATTTTACGTTTGTAAAAATTTACTGGATATTGAGCTTTGGATATTTCAACAAAACAAATTTCTTACGATATACACAAAGAACTAATACCTGCTTTTACAGCCCAAGGATCGATTAACTTTTTTTATAAGGGTCGAAATGTAAGTTTTCAACATTTGCGTGGGCCCCTTTGCGCATGCCCATTTCCGACTTCAAGATTATGTACATATATATGTATATCCTGTCAAAATTGTTTTAAGCGATTCGCAACAGAATTGCTTAAAACAATTTTAATAGGACGATTCATCATTAACCAGCGATTTAAATTTACTTCATACTTTCAAAATAACATTGATTATAATTGCACTTTTAATTTTTGATTCGTGCATTTTTGAAAATATTATTTATTTTTACCCTTGATTTTTAGCGTGATGGAAAGAAGAAAATTTTGCTATATGGGGGGGGAGACAATTTTTCTTAACCCTGGGTGGGCCCCCTTTGACTCCTGGCAAACACTGATTTCAGTCCCAGTCCACCACTATACATATGTACTTGCATATATATCCATGGAGTACATAAAGCTGAAGCTGTTTTTACTTTATCTAATTACTGTGTATCAGAACGTGTTTGTGATTGATCGCATCAGAATCATCACGTTTCCATGATCTAGAAAGAATGTGTGTCAGTGGATTTTTGGGGGATTTATTGAACACCGTTCGTCCTATCTAACTGAAATTAACTGAAACTGAGTAGGTTACTAAAATTATTATCGATATGAAATTTTTTTTTTTGCAAAGTAATTGAAGTTGTCCAAGGTAGGCAGCCCTAATTTCTCCAGTCAAGCGAGACGCAGAGACATAGAGTGTCTTCTCACTCGCACACCAGAGCACTCCCAGTTTAATTATAATAATGGAATCAGGGATGTTTATTTATGGCGGCGCGGTATTCAGGTAGCGTGGATCAACGCCGGTTTAAGCGGTCAAGGATTAACTTAATTTTGCCGCCATTACGCCTAAGCACAAACACACATAAATTTTTACCTATTTTTATTATTTCTCTCTACGTGGGTACTGTTTATAGGAGGCGTAGACACGGAAGTACACACAAACACACACACACACACACACACACACACACACACACACACACACACACACAACTATTTTCCTCGAAGTGATTCGTTGTTGACATTGATTTTCGTTAGAAAGGCGGTAGTGGTGGTGGTGGTGGTGGTGATGTTGAGGGTCTTTTTTAGCGTGCAGAAATCTCGCTAACTGTCAACCGCGTGGTTTACGTATATGTTTGTTGTATCGGTATGTCGAGTTCAGTGCGGATAGTCAACAAGTTCAGAGACCATTATAAATAGAATCAAATTTTCGTTGATCGCAGTATTTCCTCGTGTGTATATATATATATATATATAGACATTAGGGTCGTTGACAATTGAATAGCGTCAGCGCGTTACCAACTGCAGATCATATTGTATTTTTTTATGACTAAATTCAATATAAAAAGCACTATAGCTCGGTGGTTGCGTTAATGCTAACCACCTAGAGGTTCCCGGGTTCAAACCCTAGGTTGACCTCGATTGAAAATACTTTATTCGGAGTATTTCTGCAGTGCTGCTAGTCAGACTTGGATAATTGTGATTCCAAGTCAATCGTTTCTTATCACAGTTTGCTAATTTATCTGATTTCATTTTTGAAACGGTTCCTAATCAAATTGGTAAAACTAGCCTGATCCTATGTCACTATTATTTTAATATTATATATGTGCAAGCTTATACCATATGTGTCGCTCAGGGCTAAAACCCGCAATGGCATCATGGTAAAATATAAATTTTATATTTTAAAATAATAAAATGTACGCATTTGTCAAATATCGATCTTCTCCTTCTATTTGACATGAACATGATAAAATGCCAAGATAAAAACACTGCGTAGCAGATCTGTGTAAATTAGGTATTGGTGAGTCACTTTCGTCGTAAAAGTGAGCCCTAAATGATTTAATATTCACATAAAAAAACTTTTTGTAACATTAATTCATGTTGTTGGTTGATCATTGAACTTTTTGAACTAAATCGCACCCACATTAGAATATGGTGAAATGTATATTTTATTATTGAATTAGTGCAATTTTTATGGCAACAATAATTTTGCATAAGATTTATTTCATTAGTACAGAAATATCGAAAATTTTATCATAGCTTTTCTTGGAAAATAAATATAACATGCTAATTTTTAGATAATAAAACTTTCAAGTAGTCCAAACTTTAAATAAATAAATACGATTGGTTAAAAATAAAAAATTTAATTTATTTACTATTACGAATTTGCTTTAATGAATTTTATGACATTATTCACCTGAGATTATTTTTTTATTTTTTACGAGTCTAGACTAACGTTTTTTGGAAAAGTAAATACATACAGCCACCTAATCCATTAAGATTTTTTTTCCATTTATCGGTAAATGCCGGTGTACCGGTAGTAGGAAAAATCATTTGTTTTCAATGACGGGGTTTGTTTATACATAATTGTGGGTATTGGGTTTTCTAAATTAAACATAAATTTTTGCTTACGTCACGCGATATAAAAACATGTACTTTTCATATTATCCGATTCCGATTCGGATTTCGACTTAAATTTATTATTATTTTTTATCGCATAATTTAATTGGCATAACCGATTCCCGATTTCTGTTTCAATTCCGATTCCGATTAATTATATTCATATTGTAACTTTATTTTAAATCATGTATCATATAACATTAAACTAAAACTAGTATATGTATATATAATTTCGAAAGAGACTTTGTAACTATGTATGCAAGATTTGTTGGGAACATTGAAAACAAAACAAAGTTTCTATAACGGCGATATCGATATCGTTGAATATATATTTTTTTTCAATTCAAATAAATTTAATAAAAAACCAAATGAATGTCTACTATTAGATTGTTTTGCCATGATTAAGCTGTTTATATATAAAATACCAAGTGAAGCCGGGTAGAACCACTATTTCATAATAAATACCAATAGGAATTTCGTGTTTTTATTTTACGACCAGGTCAATCGGAAAGAGTGCAAACATTTTTTTAATTACCAAATCGACTATTAAATTAAACAAATGCTGAAATAATTAAGAAAACATCGAATACAAATCTACGTCCATAGTTGTGTTTGACATTGTATGCGCAATTGATATTGACAACGTGTCAATTAGGGGCTTTCAATCCCAACCTAGTGACAGTATTGCGGACAAGTTTTGCGGTTTGAAACCGCTAGGGTGCGCCGCGCACACGAGGCGCCACCTCACAGGGCGAGAGACCGACCCTCTATGGCGCCTCCATTCATCACGAGCCGCGTCTCTGTCTCTCGCCGCAGTCCCTCTCCTCTGTTTCAGTAGCGCTATGTTGCCGCAGCTGCTGCCGCTACCGGCCGCTAGATGTCTCTGCGTGTCCGGCGGGTTATCTCATATCTGTGCGCGTCGCGCTGTTGCCGCACTGATTTGTTTTATTTTGCTGTTCGGCTGACAGCTGCCGTCGCCGCGCGCCGCCGCTGACATTTGGGCTCGCGCCGCCACTGGAACATATGACCGCTTACCGGCGCGCATGCGCATACCGCATACACACTAAACAACATTACACGCCACTTTTTACTATGCGTATCCACACGCTAATTCGCGCACGCCCACCCCCTTTCCACGTGCCCATAAGCGACTTTTTGAAGTTATACGCGATGGCATTTTTCATTATTCTTATTCTCGTTTATTTTCAAAGCTCTCTCTTGCTCTACATTCAGGTGACCATTTTTTATTACAAGCCTCATTCATATCAAGTTGCTTTCGATTTTCGTCCGACAAAATTTGGGTTTTATATCCACACTCTTTCGATCGTTTGCAAACTTTGCCATTTCACTCGGTTTCGTCTTGAATTTCATTCCAAATTCAAAAACAGGACATATTTATGCAAAAACATATTTCTAAATACTTCAATTATTTAAAACGAAGATTAAAGAATCACATTTATGAAAAAATGAACTCATTTTCTTGAATGCTCTTATAAAATCCTACACAAGACTGGTTAAAATTATACCGTGATTAGCAAAGATTTTAAGGTTTCAATATTTAATTTCGTTTTATTACTGGACTATATATGTATTGTTCATCAAAGTTAAAAAATCCATCGGCTGGTGCATTTGTTCCTGATAAACGGAAGCAATATTTGACTATATTGCCAATTTTTTTGTAGAAGACATCATTTTCTCCGAATAATTTGTATATTTATCCAACTATTAAAAAAATCTATTACATGAAAAAGTTTACTGGTTTTATCTCACGACTTACCAGGACAGATACTCAAAAAACCAGTACTGTCCTGGTAAAATCAGTACGAATGGTTACTTTACATGCAAATTTTTGTTTTTCAAAATAAAAAAAGAATGAAACGACTCTATAATAAACCACTACAATTTTTTTGGATATTTATTATTCATAACTTATTGATAATATACCACAGATACAAACTAATATTGTTTTTATAAGCGTTGATGTAAACGTATTCCCTGTAAACTAGGGCTGTATAGTTGACTTAAAAGTTGCCCACTCCAACTCCGACTTTATCTTATGATTCGACTCCGACTCCAACTTGAACGATTTTAGTAAGATAGACTCTTCTAGCCAACGTATAAAATTATTAGTAGTAAAAATATTAGCGATATTTAAAATATAATAAAATTAAAGGAATGAAAAAAATCTCTAAAAATTTACATGTAACCAAATTTATTGAATTATTGATAATGGCCACAATACATCAAAATACGTGCAATTCTACGATTTTATATATAACTAGTGGCTTTACCCGGCTTCGCTTGGTATTTGTAATATAAACAGCTTAAACATGGCAAAAAATCTAATAGTAAACGTTCATTTGTTTTTTTATTTAATTTATTTGAATCGAAAAAAAATAATATTCAACGATATCGATATCGTCGTCATAGAAAATTTGATTTTTTTTCGATGTTCCCAACAATCCTTACATACATACATATGTAGTTACAAAGCTCTTTCGAAATTATACATTAGATGTAATTTAAATTCATTAATCAATAATTTTTTTTAGTGAATGTAATTCAATAAAATGGGAATAAATAACGTTGATAAAAAAAGACGTCGGAGTCGGTTGATTTTCTACGACTCCGCTTGAAATGCTCCGACTTGAAATCTATAGCCATGTTATAACTTATAAGCCATATAAACATAAATTTTGGAAATTTCATGAAAACACCAGCGAACTTCATGCTGGTATTTTATTAAATATTTAAATTTGGGTGTAATCACAGGTGTGTCAATAAATTTTTAACAAACCAGATCGCCTTAATAAAAAATCATTGACAGTACTTAAAATTTTGCCCTCCTTCATATAATAGGAAAAAATCCATCGCAGACAAAATTTCTTTTCGATACATATACATATGTATATGTAATTAGATGCTGTTTATTTTATTTCTTTTGAATATGAATGAGGTCACGAAATATTTTTGATGGCATGCTGTCATAAATTAAATTTGATTTGTGCAATTTGAATGCAATATATGTATTATTAATAGCCTATGAAAAAAATAAAAAGTTAAATCGACGAAAGGATCATCTCCATCGAAGTTTCAATTCTCGGAAACATCGTAATATACAACGAGGACGATTCAAAAAGACGCGCGCACACACGAGCGAACGCGCCCGAATGATTTATTGCGAAGTTCGCCCGCCAAAACGAGAACGAGCGAGACGCACGACACCGACGCGTACATCCGTCCCTTTCTACATATGTAGAGTATTCCGCGTCGACCGCTTCTCGCCGCTAGATGTCTCTGGCGAGCCGCTTCCAATTCCACGCTAACCCTGACTGCCCTTCCATTTCCACATCCACTTCCACTTCCACCCCCCCACTTTCGCCTCTACTCCATTCCTCTGCCCCTGTCCTCACCACTCCCCACCCACCCCCACCCCATCTCACGCTACGCGCAAGCGCACGCGCGCCGTGTTTATGATATTCTCCCGTGTAGGCATTAAACGCTTCGGCTCACGTACAAATGGAACTGTATGTGATTCTATTGTCAAGTGTTCCGAGCGTTCCGTCTCCCTCGGGCGGGATATCTGTGTCCCGCTCTCGCTCACACTTCGCCTCACACTCGGCCACCCCGTTCGCTTCCCTCTCGCCCTCTCATCTAAATCCCACTCCACTCAACCTCTCCCGTTCCCCAGCCCCGCCACCCGTTCCTCGTCCCTCTCTTCCCCACTCACTCGACGTTCAATTTACGCGTTATTATTTTTATAAGCGTATTGTCCCGATACGATGGCTAATCACCCCTAACAGATTTGAGGGCGGGAAAGCCCCCGCGCTTTGAAAGTTGTAAAATACAGAAAAACGTTGTTTTATTTACGATTTTAATTGTAAAAAACAATATATGTAGATGCAATGTACTACAGATTTTTTATAAGACGATTTTGAGGACATTTGCTTTAAAAATATAGATATTTTAGAATTTTGAGAAAAAAACATCACCCTCATAAAATATGTTGAAGAGAAAGATTTTATTTTTTTAATATTCTTAAATTCAAATGTACGTTTTATTTTATTTTTTATCGATTAAGCATGCACACTCGCCTAAAAGATCCCTCCAAAGCGACGAGTGCACTAAACAGATTAACCCTTTGAGTGTTGACGTCTTTTCTGTTGAACATTTCCTACTAGAATTATTTAGAAATCCAATAAAAAGCAGGTATAATAACTATAGCAAATCCAAACAAACCCTAGATAGCTACCGCTGAGAATTTCGAGTTTTGTAAAGGTGTGCTTAGACTCTCTAATATATCTTGCAACAATATAAAATAAACAAAAGAAGTCTATTAATGAATGTATTTTTCCAAAACTAGTTCCATCTTCTTGTTGTTAAAATGTAATGCTCACAATCTAATTGCCAAGCTACAATATCTATAATACTCAGCAGTTAAGGATTTCGATTGAGTAATTCTGCAATGGTTATAAATTCAGAAATTTAAGTGTAAACGAGTCATAATAAACATTCAAAAATAGATTACACGGATTACACGACCCATGTTCAAAGCATTTTTTTCCATGCTACCTTTAAAGACTTAGCTGGTAGTATCCTTGTTTACTTTGTACATGATCAATATCGCATATCGACGTACATATGTATGTATATCAACGTTTCGCAGGCCCATGGACTTGTTCAGCAAAACCCTGATCGGCGTTGGTCAGCATTTAAAGGGTTATGAACAGAAAAAAATACATATGTATATACATATGTAGGTACATGAATAAATACATATGTATATGTATATAAATAAATAGAAAAAATACATATATGTACATGAATAAATAAATACACGAATTAAATGTCATTAATAATTCTTACAATTAACATAAATATAATATGGTGAATTTGTTAAAAACAGCCAAGTTAACAGTTAAAAATTAGCTTAGGTCTAGTTGATCGCGATCCCCGTAACCGAGGAAGCGGTGCAGCGAATGAAAAGAGATATGAAAAATGTCTTTTTTTTATATATGAAAACAGTTAGCTATATTTATTTGTTTTTAATGTGTACTTTTGAATGACCCATGAAGGTCAATTAGAACCAAATAAAAAAAAATCGCATTAAATTTTGATTTTAAAATAAGATTTGAAATAAGACGGGGCGCCCGGGACTGCCCCCCCCCCCCCTTTCACTCAGCTCTGATTATGTATGTTATTAAATGGTACACTTTCATAAGCAGAGATCGGCGTTGGGTGGATGCTTTTCGAAAAATAAATGGACATCTTTGTCAATTACCATGCTTTTTTATCTCTTGTTTTGAACACTAATGGAGCGGTCTATTGTTATTGAAATTGACTATGAAATTGGTCTATGAAATTGACAATAGAGCGTGTAGCGGAAACTACGTGTAGCCTATATCTTGCCATGAGTTATGACTAAAGCCCGGACCCAGAGCGTGCCGCGTATTGTTCAAATGTTGTAAATACATTGTTAAAGGTTTACCGAACCTTTTTTACAAAGGATTTACAATAATGGAACAATGAGCGGCCACTTGGCTATCCTACCTCTAGTTATGACTAGACATAGGCGCTGTGATGCGCCAGCGCCGAAATAAATGGGTTCCTATTGTCAATTCCTTTTTCTATTTTCTTTTTTTTTGCTCTTTAGAGAGCAAAAAAAAAATTTTTCGTAGTACGATAGCACATTCAAAATTTTATGTAACATCATCCCAGAAATTAATTCGAATTCGAGGGCTTTCTACTTTGTTTTCATTGTGAATTTGTATTAAACAATAAAGTGAGGGTGAGAAATAACGGTGATTAAAGACGTCTGAAAATATTCTCCACCGTCTATTCAGATTGTGGAGTCAGGACGCCGGATCGGGGCTAAAGGGGACGGGTGGGCGAGAAAGGGAGAGGCTCGTCTTCCTCTCAGTTTCTCCACCTCGAAATTTAATAGCTTTAATCGAGAACATTTCCATAAAATATAAAAATTTAAAAAAATTAAAAAGTTTGCTTCTCAATTGAATTGTCTACAGTCCTCATCTTGTTGTGTAATAAGCTCGCAAAACTTCTCAGATGAGCATATGACAAACCAGTGAGCAGTTTAGGCCGGAAAGTTGTATGGGGCGCGAAAGCTCGCCAGGTGCGTGCGCAGCTTGCGTGGAGCACGTGGCTCTCGCGCAGCTTGATCTGGGCACGTGGCATGCACGTTCATATGAATGTATGTGTCGTAAAACTGCGAATACTTTCAGTATATGCATACATATTCATATACCGAGTGCTCACGTTCATTCCATGCTAAAATAAAATCCGTTGTACAGATTCAATACCGTTAATTCATATTATCCCGTAATATGTACTTGAAAAGTTATTTTCTATATGTACATATGTACAGTAGCGGTAAATAAAAAAGTGTTCTCCTTAAAAATAAATTTATTTGCTCTAAATAATATCTATCCAAAAATTTTGAATGACAAGTGTTACATAAATACATTTTCGATGATGTGATATCATTTGAGCCATAATATTATGTAAAATAAAATTTTTTTTCAAGTTTTTGTAAAACTAGGTTTTTTAAAAGATTTTTTTGATTATAGAAAAAAATGTTTTTTGGCATAAAATCTATACTAATCTTACGAATTTTTTTTTACTTAAATTTTATTTACATATATAAAACTAATTACAAAAACAATCTAATATTTGGTTACCCCTCCTTTATTTTTTATCACTTCTCTAATTCTCGAAGGCATCGATTCCACTAATACTTTTAAACAATCACTTGTAATATCATCATACCACACTTTTTCTAATGTTTGTATAAGCTCGTATTTACAAGTAGGCTTATTGATATTAACTTTTGACCCAATTATGCCCCATAAGTTCTTAATCGGGCTTAAGTCAGGACTATTACTCTTATAAACTTCTGCGTTTTCCGTTCCCTCAATAAAAGCCAACTGGCCCACCTAAAAGTAAGATAAACATCCCCAGACCATCTATCCTGCAGTATGCTTCACCGTTGGCAAAAAGCATTCGTCACTTAGACCACATCATCGTAACCTGTGCACCGCGGTAATATGTGTTCTCCGAATAGAACTTCGGCCTAAAGCCGATGTTAGTTAGTATTTTGTCCCTACGCATATACGGAATAACTAGCGACTGCCGATGAAGTACATATGTATGTATATACGTAGCTGACAAACTCCACGAGTCGTAAACAATGTGTGCCGCGAATATCCAAAGGTTACGATGCTCTGACTTAGACGTTCCCCAGTTCTGCGTCTCACATACTGAATTTCATCGGATACAATCTATTAATATTATACAGCAGTACATATCACCGAAACGTATAAAGGCCGAACCGGATGTCTTATGCCACTGCGATATTTACGCTTAGCGTGACGCCATAGTGGCGAATGCACCCGTACTAACGTGTGTTGTCATGTGCATATAAATACTTTCGGAAACGTAATATTGTGACAATATTGACACATCGTCGGGCTCTATAATGTATATGTAAGCTGATTTTACTTTGCACTCGTCCAAAACATGTATGTATGTATGTAAGTGCCGAAAACGGGCGATGCTGTATAGTATGATTAGTCGTCTTTTCCGTGCAGTGTTGTGTCGAGCTGTTGACGTGCATAGTTGGATAATATAAGCGGACTTTTATTAGAAGTTTCCATTTGTGGTTATATTTAAGTTAAAAAGGTGTATAAAGGACTAAGATATTGGGGCCAAGGTTTCGATAGACAGCTGCTAACAACCGGGCTATGCATATTAATTTTAAAAACTCAAATGGAAGGGGTTAAATTAAATATTTATTATTTATCAATATTATTACGTTTCATTACCCTCTTAAATTCTTGATTCACACTTGCGAAGAGTAATTATGAAATAAACAATATTAAATATTTTTATGTATTTGTAATTGAATGTATTTTGTGATACTACAATATTTATATTACACAGCAAGGTCAATATGAAGGTCGACAGGTGATATTGACATGTGTTTTCTAGTCGTGTGCATCGTTCCTCAATCGCGTGCGACTTTTCAAATTACACTACTATGCATATTAGTATGTCATTGAATGCACCTTAATCCCAATACGAAACGGTCGTCTTATGCACGTACTCTTTATATAGATTATATTTGATTTTTTTTCGCAATAAAAAGACCGCTTCGTCCAGCTTGCGTTGGACAGATGCTCCAATTTTGGACGTTTCAAATTGGTCGGTGGTAAGTTTGAGTGGTACGTGCGTAAGCGCGTGCACATGTATGCACCTGTGTGCACCTGTGCGCGCATCTGTTCGCGCACCGCTTGCCGACTCTAGAGCACATGCCTCGCTTTTTTTGACACACCCTGTAGGTACAGTCAGTTCTTATTTTTGACATTATGACGTATATACTGATTTTTTTAAAATATTTACTCAATTTAGTTTGGATGTGAAACTTGAGCATTGATCCGGAATGCAGCTTAAAATCTAATGCAGTGAAATAAGTATAGAACGCTGTATGTTACGCTTAACGAGAAGAGATAGGAATCGGAATATTTAGGTAAGAAGTATGACAAGTGTAGTTGATATAGTGGAGAGAGTAAAGAAATTGAAATGCCAATGGGTGGGTCACGTAGCTAGAAGATTGGATGAAAGATGAACTAAAGAATTGCTAGAATGGTACCCAAGAGAATGTAAAAGGGTAAAAGGAAGACCACAAGGAAGATGGGTAGACGAAATTATTATGAAGTGGGTGGGTCACGTAGCTAGAAGAATGGATGATATACAATATACACACATATGGTAGAGTTAGGAGGCATCTTATGAAGGAAGGAGGAGAAAGGATTGTAATACTCTGTATTGAAATAGCTAAATTATCGGACGAAGTAAGTGCTCGAATGGTATCCGAGAGAATGGTGCATAGACAGCCATAATTAAGATGAGTGGATGGAATTTAAAAAATGTGTGATTTGATATGGATGAGAGTTTAGGGAAACGTGTTTGAGAGCTCTTCACCCAGTGGTAAATGGTGAATGCCTGGCTGTAAATGATGATGATGACAAAAATAGGTAGGTAGGCCAATTACGGATTTGGATTTCACCAGCAAATACTCGAAAAACATCGATACAATTTTGTGATTTTTTTTAATTGGGGCAATTTATAATCAGTTCAACCAATTTATAAAAAAAGTTCCATGATTTCTACAAGTCAGATTACCTCTGATTGTATATGAGTCGTTATAATTGAAAGTGGCATAAGTCCAATTTCCTTATTTCGAGTAAAATATTAAACACTAGTGTTGTGCCCGTTGATTTCAACGGGTGACGTCGATACACGAATTAAAATAAAGTTGTATGTTATATATAAATATAGTGTGAGGTAATTTATAGGCGCGTGCGTATGAATTCCCCGTTCACCCGTTTGAACTGATGGATGAATGCGTGTGTGTGTGTCTTCGTGGATGTGTGTATTTGTGTACGCTCCCGCGCAGCGCATTTGACGATGACGTCACCCATCGCTCAGCCTAAAGTCACTCAATTATTAGGCATCTATTATTATTATTAAACACCATATGTTATATCTTGTTCACCAATTTAAGGTAAGCGCATAAATTAAGTCGCGTTCATCGAATTTAATTTATGCGCATAAATTATCGGCATAAAAATAGCGGATACTTAAAATGCGCCTATTGGTATACGATATACATATGACGTACATTTGTATATACATATGCAGTGGCTGACTGGCGGGCCCACATGCCTGATGGCATGTGGGCCCCACTATCCATTAGAAAATATGGGCCCTCAGTAAAATTAAATAACTTTTTAACTATTTCACGTTTGTAAAAATTTATAGGATATTGCACTTTGGGATTATTATTTCAACAAAACAAATTTCTTACGATATACACAAACAACTAATACCTGCTTTAACAGCCCAAGGATCGGTTAACTTTTTTTATTAGGCTCGAAATGTAAGTTTCAACATTTGCGTGGGCCCTTTTACCGGGTCCATTTCCAACCTCAAGATTATGCATATACCAATACCTATGCAACAACTACCTACTGAAATAAAAATGGGAATAAACAAATTTCCGTGAATAATATAAACTGAATTGCTTAAAACAATTTTTAATAGGACGATTCATTATCAACCAGCGATTTAAATTTACTTCATACATACTTTTAAAATAACATTTGATTATATTTCGACGATATAGTAAGATTTAAATACACAAGTGCTTGAATGGTACCTTCTCTCGGGTACCATCCAAGCACTTCTTTTGTCCACCTGTCGTCCATCCTTCTAGCTACGTGACCCACCCATTGCCATTTTAATCTCTTCACTCTATCCACTATGTCCACTACCCTTGTTATACTTCTCACCCACATGTTCCGCTTTCTGTCTTTCCTCGTTATGCCAAGCATACAGCGTTCCATACTTCTTTGAGTGCATTGGATTTTATTTAGCATCTTGGCATTCAGTGTCCAAGTTTCACATCCATACGTCATCACTGGCAAAACGCATTGATACTAAATTGCATTATGGCTAACTGTATCGAAGGCTTTCTCATAATCGACGAAACCTAGGAACAATGGCCATTGATATTCGTTGGCGCGCTCGATTAGTTCGCCAACTACTTGGAGGTGGTCCATTGTGCTGAAATTTGCCCTAAACCCTGCCTGCTCTATAGGTTGGTTCTCGTCGAGGATATTCTTCAGCCTTTCTGTAATAACCTTCGTGAAGAGCTTGTAGACCGCTGAAAGTAGACTAATGGGTCGGTAGTTCTTGATATCGCTTTTGTCGCCTTTTTTGTGTATTAAAATGATAGTTGCGTTATTCCATCCTTCTGGTATAGCTTGGTTCTGGATGCATTTGCATATATATATATATATATATATATATATATATATATATATATATATATATATATATATATATATATATATATATATATATATATATATATATATATATATATATATATATATGTATATATATATATATATATATATATATATATATATATATATATATATATATATATATATATATATATATATACATATATATATACATATATATATATATATATATATATATATATATATATATATATATATATATATATATATATATATATATATATATATATATGTAGGAATGATTTTTAAACGAGCCGTAATTGTGGTTGGTCAAACTGCAAGGGATAAAGTATGAGTGTGGTATGCATGGGAAAGACCGGATGCGTGTTGTTATGGTCACTTGTTGGAGAACGAGCCCGAAGATATGTGTTAATAAATACATAGTTCTGACTTAATCTGCGTTTCACTTGGAATCCTTCACATCCGGATCCTATATTTGGGGGCTTTGTCCGGGATGCCTGAAGACATTTCGAGTGACAGCCGGAAGCGGTCAGACGACGACGCGGAGTTTTGACAGT
Source organism: Arctopsyche grandis (assembly GCF_051622035.1). Lineage (NCBI taxonomy): Eukaryota > Metazoa > Arthropoda > Insecta > Trichoptera > Hydropsychidae > Arctopsyche > Arctopsyche grandis. The sequence continues at coordinate 22,117,710 of NC_135355.1, read as the reverse complement.
TGAGGTTAGGACGCGCGGTACGAGCATGAAGGCGAAGCCCGTGACGTCGGTGACGTCACGTCAGCGAACACGCCACACGACGATGATGATATCCACGACGAGAAAGACGACGCCAGTGGCAACGACGACGAGGGAGATACCACAGTTCAATTTCCGAGATCTGGAGGTTGATTTCGGTCTGCCGAAATATAACGGCAGAAATAGCCCTATTGCAGTGTGGATTGAGCGCCTCGAAGAAAACGCGCAAATCCTCGGCTGGACGGAGACACAACAGTTGGTGTATGGGCGGATGCTGTGTGAAGGAACTGCCAAGAACTTCTTGGACTCGGAAACGGGCATAATCACGTGGGCGATATTAAAAGAACGATTGACCAGAGAGTTTGGCCATCAGTTGAATAGTGCGGACGTGCACAGAGAACTGAGGTTAGAGAAAAAGGGAAAAGCAGAAGACAGTTTAAGCTATATCTACCGGATGAAGGGGATTGCAGCCAAGTGTAGTTTTATTGAGGAAGAGGCGATTATCGCGTACATAATTGGTGGACTTGGGTTTGATAAGTACGAAAAATTGATTCTGAGCTGGGCTGGATCTATTAAGGAGCTGAAGACGCGAATTACGCAGTGCGAGAAAATTAGAGAGGACGACGAACCCAGGGTGACGGGGCCCGTGAGAAACCGTGAAAACCGAGAAAGACTGAGTTCACGATGCTACAATTGTAGTGGACGTGGTCACTTAGCAGCCGACTGTAGGTTTAAGACGAGAGGAACTCGTTGTTTCAATTGTAACGAGTTTGGGCACATATCAGCTCAATGTAACAGCACCAAAACAAAGACTGTCTTGACAATACAAGAAGAAATAAGAGAACCAGTCAGTATTCCGATACAAGAAGAAATAAGAGAACCAGTCAGTATTCCAACACAAGAGGACGAGGCGAACATGGCCGATGGAGATGTAAACATGGCCGATGTAAGTGTGAACAGTGATGGTTTGCACAGAAAAAGACCTTTGCAGCAACGGGCTTCACGAGAGATGTCTGCTCAAAGAAAACTCATTGTTTCCAATGATGAAGAGGACGATGCGAACATGGCTGATGGAGGTGTGAACCTGGCTGATGGAAGTATGGACGGTGATGGTTTGCAAAGAGGAAGACTTTGGGACTACGGAGACATACCGTCTTCAAATACAGATCAACCACCCGATGATCAATTTAGAAAAGGATCTAAGGATTATAGTCATTTGAAGAATTCTGAAGATGAGAATAAAGAAGAGGAGAAACATAAAGACAAAGAGAAAGATATGGCTAAATCACAAGAAGGATTAAGAGACCCAGTCAAAATTTCAACACCAAAAGACACTGTATTCACTTTCAAGCTTGGTCGTAGTCGGATTGATGTTAATTCAATGGAAAAGAAAATAGAACCATGGATTGAGAAAAGACTTACTGGATGTATCAGTGAGCTAGAACCAATATGTGTTGACTTCATTTATGGTAAATTACTAGCAGAATATCTGTGGGGTGACGGCAGATTCCTCGGACAGTCACAGAGAATCGCCGAGGGCATTGGATAGAATTTAAGTTGCACCGATGGAAGTGAAGTGTGCGTTTGTGAATTAGAGAATAAGTGAAATGCCTGGAGGGTTTTTAGTTAAGCCTTACTTGTAATTTGATGATTGAAAAGTGTAATGTTTTATTGCTTATTCTAGTATTTTTGGGAAGTGCTTTGTATATTGAATCATGTTTTAATTTGGTTACATGCTTAGAAGAATATAAGATAACTGTATTGAAATGTAATTCTAGTAATGTTTTAAAATGTGATTGTTTCCGATGTAAAGATTTAACCTGTCATTGTAAAGGTATTGATTTTAATGTTTTATTGCTAATTCTAGTAATGTTTTGAAATGTGATTGTTTCCGATGTAAAGATTTAACCTGTCATAGTAAAGGTATTGATTTTAATGTTTATTGCTAATTCTAGTAATGTTTTAAAATGTGATTGTTTCCGATGTAAAGATTTAACCTGTCATTGTAAAGGTATTGATTTTAATGTTTTATTGCTAATTCTAGTAATGTTTTGAAATGTGATTGTTTCCGATGTAAAGATTTAACTTTTGTCATTGTAAAGGTATTGATTTTAATGTTTTGTATTGCTTGTAATAACTTTAAATTGTAATTGTGATACCTTTCTGTTTTGTATTGCTTGACATAATTTTAAATTGTAATTGTGATGATTTATGTGTAACTTTAATTGTGATGTGTAACTTTATTGAAGATTGAATTATGTTGAAATGAAAAATTGATTTGTAGTGAAATGTGTAACGATTAATTTGTTATAATTGTAATTGTTATGTAAATTGTAAAATGATTGATGTATAAGTGTATTGAAATGTAGTTGTGATGATGATTGTAATTGTGATTTAAATTGTAATTGTGACAATTGAAAGCATGTTTAGAAGAATATAAGATGATTTTATGGAATGGAAGATTAAACATTGTTGAGGATGATAGAGGAAATGTTTTAAAAGAATGTAAGATGATACATTGTATAGAGTGGAAAATGAAATGTAAAAGAATGTGAGATGAAACATTGTTGAGGATGATAGAGGAAATGTTTTAAAAGAATGTAAGATGATACATTGTATAGAGTAGAAGATGAAATGTAAAAGAATGTGAGATGAAATGCTGTAAAAATATAAAAGACAGAATGTCATCCGAGGGCGAATGACAGTCAGGAATGACCGAAATGTAGGAATGATTTTTAAACGAGCCGTAATTGTGGTTGGTCAAACTGCAAGGGATAAAGTATGAGTGTGGTATGCATGGGAAAGACCGGATGCGTGTTGTTATGGTCACTTGTTGGAGGACAAGCCCGAAGAGCGTGTACAATAAATAGTTCTGACTTAATCTGCGCGTTTCACTTGGAATCCTTCACATCCGGATCCTATATATATATATATATATATATATATATATGTATATATGTATGTACATACATACATATATACATATATGTATGTATATACAAAGGTGGGAACAGTTTGGGAATTGTTGGTAGGCGATAGGCATTACATAATTTATGAGAAGGCCGCACCGGTTGTATAACCAACACAATTCTACATGGGAAAAGATTGAAAAAGCATGGATACCTCTGTGTGAGGAAGAAGGTGGGATGAGAGGGTGTTAAGGAAGTGAGAAGGAATGGAAGGTCGCTGAGAGGTCACATCGTCCAGAAGGTAAGAATACAAAGGAAAATCTGAAAGAGTGAGAGGGGTTCTGTGTACACATAGAGATAGACAATATGTTATTTGTTTGTCATTACGCAACGCCAAATTATAATTGATCATTTCAACAATTAATGATGTCGAAGAAACGTATCGGATATTAAAATATATGTACAACAACAAATATTGTTTAAATGTAATGTAAAGGATTACATTATAAGTATGAAATGTTTATAACGTAATGTAAAAAATATTATAATTTTGTCAAACTGAGCTCAGTCAACGAACGTATCCGTATAATGTGCGGATCTACATCGTAGAAAGCTCTACGGTTTTGGAACGCCTGTTGATTTTACACTTTCGTTTCTATGCAAATTCCCATTGTGCTTTCTAAGTGCTGGGGCAGTTTGTATGTTAACTTTATTGTTTCTGTTTTAAATAACAAATTGACGACGAAAGGTCGCACATTTGTGTGCGTTTATAACGATTGAAATTCTAATCATTACAATAAAAATAAAATAATAAATATATATAAAAACAGAGTGATGCGAGTCATTTTGGTTAGTTTTTTTGTGTGATCTTTCAGATATAGAAAATATGGCCACGAGCTCGTACGTGGTTAACAACCATTATGTCGTAGCGCTACGTAGCGCAATGTCTACGCCATCAAGTAAAAGGTAGCAACCAAGTGGAATGGAATAAGGACCAAACACGGAATAATAAGCGGACAAAAAAACTTGATGGCTAAAAGCGAGACACACGCTCCGACGAAGGGAACGGAAAAAGGATAGGTAACTCATACTGAATGGGGTCCTTAACCAGGGCTTTCACAAACCCATCAAATTTCAAAAACAAAGTCTATTTATCATACAGATAAGCATAAATTAGCAAAGGGTTTGACGAATATTCAAAAATTTATTACCATTTTTTTCCTCAGTCGTCATTCTTATGATGCGTGCAGCATAGATCAGTGGTTAGCGTATAACAACTGAGGGGTCTCAGGTTCGAGCCTTAATCCAATATTGTTGACCAGACCTTGGATATATGTGACTCCAGGTCAATCATCAGGTTTGCCAATTTATCTGGTTTTATTGTTGAAACGGTTCCTCATCAAATTTGCCACTTACCTTCTCTGTGTCACCTCTAAATATTGTAGGATTATATATATATATATATATATATATATATATATATATATATATATATATATATATATTTATTTATTTTATTTATTTATTAAGTCATTCAATACATTTACAACCGACAAAAATTTGAATTAGTTCAGGCAACGTGCAGATATACATACCTATACATTTATATATATATATATATATATATATATATATATATATATATATATATATATATATATATATATATATATATATATATATATATATACATTTATATATATATATATATATATATATATATATATATATATATATATATATATATATATATATATATTCATCCATCCATCAACTGCTGGATGAAGGCCTCTCCAACACGCTTCCACCCGTCTCTGTTTTGCGCAACACTCATCCATCTCACCCCGCACATTTTCCTAATTTCGTTCACCCATCTTCCTTGCGGTCTTCCTTTTACCCTTTTGCATTCTCTCGGGTACCATTCAAGCACTTCTTTTGTCCACATTTCGTCCATCCTCCTAGCTACGTGACCCGCCCATTGCCATTTCAATCTCTTCACTCTATCCACTATGTCCACTACTCTTGTCATACTTGTCACCCACGTGTTCCGCTTTCTGTCTTTCCTCGTTATGCCAAGCATACAGCGCTCCATACTTCATGTATATATATATATATATATATATATATATATATATATATATATATATATATATATATATATATATATATATATATATATATATATATGTACAACTTAAGCCTTGGGGAAACCTGTTTTGGCACCATAGTAAATTTATTTATTTAGTAGCAAATTGCTAATTCAATTACAAATAACAAAAAAATTATAAATAAATATTAGCTTTGGATTTCAGTTTTATGGTTCACATATTTGTTTCCTTTACTTTTAAAATCCGCCCAATTGAAATTAACACAAAAATACGTCTTCATGTAAAATGCAAAAATTTGAGTACTTGCATGTACCTACATGTACATATCTATAGTATAGCTATCATCATCTGGTCAGTCTTTAGGGATCGAAACCAATTCCACAGATATATAAAAAATCATCATATCATATCACAATGTTGAAATATCATATCATCAAATGTTGATATTAGCTTGACGAGTTTCGTAGTTATATAGTCATCATCATCAGGATCTTCAGGCATTTACATTAGGTTCATTCACCCTGGACGAAAGCCTCTCCAATTATAATTTAAATATAATATTATATGAATTAAATTTTAATAATTTTTCTGGAGCCACTGTTTAATTCTAAAAGTGCAAATACTGTATTTTTTCCATTTTGTATCCTAGTTGAACGCATGATTTTCGGTGTAACTTTACGCTGATACTGTATAAGGGTACTGTGGGAATGAACTTAATTTTTGGAGGTGAGTTGACGACGCCTGGATTACTACGCGGTGGCAACTGAGACAGAATGCCACAAAGGGCGGGCGGTCGAGACTTGAGCAGAAAAGCGAGAGGAAAAAAAGCCCGCACCACCATATAATGTACGGTTGTTGTGAGGCGAAATAGAAATATGTAAAGAGGCGCCTGGCGGGATGGGAGGGGGAGGGTCGGAAAATAGAGAGGGGTGGGAGGAAAATTTCTCACCCTTCGAGGAGTCCCTCACCATCCTGACCCACCCCATCATGTGAAATTTACATTTATAGGCGCGCGCCCCTGTAAGCTAGGGCCGCCCCAAGGCGGATCATTCGATTACGATCCGGGCGCAAATAGATTTGAGATGTAAGTGCGAAATTGTTGCTTCCGAACGTGACACAGATTACGCTTTACGAGTTTTTTGCGTGAAAAATGCATTTATTGAACTTCCGCTGATTGGTCAAAAGTTTAGATCAAATATCGTGTCGATAGAACTTTGAAAGAAAATTTGAAAGATGAAGTACATATAAGAATCTTACACACCTGGTTGATAAAATTCTTCTCGTATTTATTACCAAACCGAATATTATTTAAATTGATATTTCCCCTTGCTTAAAATTCAATAAAGCATTTGAATAAATCTCCTAATACCAAGAAATTTCCTAATACCGGGTTGTCACGTTACGAGTAACATCCAAGTGACCAAATTAGGGGACTTGGTCTGAATGCACTCGTAACGTGACAATCCGGTATAAGATAAACCAATGAAGTTATACGATTCACTCCGCAGTTTTGAGTATATATGTAAGTATAATCCGTCTCTAATTATGATTTTCATTTAAATCAATGGATGAAACAATTTCGTACATATTTTCACCCAATATAAGTCCTATCCAATGACGCGAGTCGTGTTATTAAGTTATCATAAAATTAAAAACGTGACCTACTGCTTATAGTTTCGACTTTTCGAGTCAAATTATCGCATTAAAAAAAATGTTTTTCTGACGGTTTTCACATTTCGAAAAAAAAAATCTATGCATGTGTGTATGCATGCTCGTATAATAAATAGAATGTGAAAAAATGTAAAAAGTTAGCTAATCCCTTTATCATACAAAAAGGGTGGGAAGAGGAGGGTGAAACAATCAAAAGTTTCGCAATGTACCATATTAAAAGTCGCGCTGTAAGAAAGTTAACCATCCAAAACAAAAATCGGAAAAGATGAAAGAAACAGCAAAAAATAATAAACAAAAGTAAATGGTGTTACCAGTACGTGACATCTCTCGTATATAAATAGATTTGTTGAAGAAATATTGTATATAAAAACAAACATTTTATACATCCATATGTATACTGAAAATTCTTTTAAATGTTGGTTGAATAGCTTGAAATATAATCTTAGATTGTCCGATTGAGTAAACACGGCACATATCTGGTCGTACAACTTCAGTTCATACCGAACCATTGTCAAACGCGTTGTCGTGAGAAAAATGTAGAAAATTCTAAAGTAAAATTCTTTCCTCGTGTGAAAAACAGGGATGGATGGGTGGCGCTGGGGAAAAATACTGAAGTTTCAATTATTAACAAAGACGCAGTTTCTGAATAGCCTAAGAAGGTTTCGGTGGGTGGTGGGACGGCCGGTCGGACCATTTTGATAGACCTGAAGGGGCCGAAGGGGAGTCGAGGGGGGGGGAGAGGGGGAGCGAAGATGTCGAAGAGGAGGTAGGGAGTTGGGTTGTAGGAGGAAAAGGAAAATGTAAGGACGAAAACCTTTTTACTACGGGCCGTTTGAGGGATGGACCAAAAACTGATGACAATCGAATTTGGACGGGTCGAAAGAAAAGGAAGCTTTCACAAATATTGCTTACAATCTGTATCGTAAGATCGATATCAATATGTGTATTCGGATTTGTTCCACTCCCATCGATTTAACATATTTTACATTATTAGCATTACATATGACTCATATGTATGTATATGTATATAATTATTTGTAAGGATATTATTTTTGACGTTTTAAATATTCCTATTATTGCTACCAATTAATTACCAATTGAATAACCTAGTCACGGTGAATGGATTTTTATTTACATATTTATTCCTCATGCGTGGAATACATTCTTTTTTATATAAAATGTATTAAAAGTTCTTTTTTATGGGAAAAATTCGTGTGTATATAATATAATATATATAACATATAACTATAACAAAAACTTTTTTCAATAGATATGAACTACATACATATGTATGTATGTATATCCATACTCGAACAACCACTGAATTATTATATTTTTATATTTAAAAGAATTTTATTATATCAAATCTTATGAAAATCGGATAAAAAGGAATTATCTGATTTTATTAAAAATAAAGTAAAAAGGTGTATTCAATGTTCATAAAGAAGGCGTAAGAGGATTTAGGTTAAAAACAACAGCTTTTTCATACACGATCGTCAGAATTCCACGAAAATAATCTTAATATGAAATTTTATATTTATTATTGTACTACATTACATAGCAAACTGGATCACATAACTAATCTGTAAATTAAATACAGTAAAATAAATTAAACATAAGTACGTAAAATAATCTGTATCTAATTAATTAAAAAAAAAATCAGTCAAAATCTCAAGGTTGATTTTCTTATGACCACAAAGCTTCATCTATTGATAATATGTATCCAATACATACATATACAAGGTAGATAAAGTAATCATCTGATAATGTCCAAATAAACCAACACAAAACATGTAAAACAAACACTTTCATTATGTAGTGTGAATGTTAATTTTGGTCACTTTGTATATCGACAGACCACGTTTTGCCAATCTGTCTTTTTTCCCCCGTCGTCCTTTGCCTCTATCCACACCCGCAGCCACCCACTTACCCCCAGACAACTTCTCTCACCCCTTAGATCCAACCTCCCGCATTTTCCCACCCTCTCCCTACGCGCCTCGCCTCGCCATAGTCGGCTTTTTTATTTTACTCTTGTTTTATTATTTCGGTGCTTTGTATGTGTGGATGGATGCCACGAGAAATTTGCTTTTACACGAGCTACGAGCAGGATTTTCTTTATTTCCACATCGTAATATGGCACCCATACACGCAAGAACCTATGCGATATATTTCCTATACATATGTACTTATGTATGTATGTGTATAAATATTTACTTCTTATCGTAGGTGATCCTTACGGTTTAATGGTCGTGTCTCCGTTAAAATGTACCACTGCACCTTTCCCATTTATCTTCACAATTCTGCCGGTGCATGTAAATATAGATGACCTTTCGTGGTAAATGCTATTATTAATTGTATTGTTAATAGGATGACGTCCGATAAGCCTCAATCGGATCACATTGCTGCTCATGCGCGCACCACCGCTTAAGAAGCAATCTTCAAAAATGCCTCCGTATCCCACTCCAGTGTACTTGCTCAAAGTTTATGATCGGAAGTGCGTTAACTTGGAGCTCCCGTTTCAAATATATATATATATATATATATATATATATATATATATATATATATATATATATATATATATATATATATATATATATATATATATATATATATATATATATATAAATATATATATATATATATATATCCCCAGGGGAAGATAATACTCCCATTGACTTACTAAAATGTGGCGGCCCCCCCCTAATTAATATCTTAGCTAGGCTTTTCAGCAAATGCATCCAGAACCAAGCTATACCAGAAGGATGGAATAACGCAACTATCATTTTAATACACAAAAAAGGCGACAAAAGCGATATCAAGAACTACCGACCCATTAGTCTACTTTCAGCGGTCTACAAGCTCTTCACGAAGGTTATTACAGAAAGGCTGAAGAATATCCTCGACGAGAACCAACCTGTGGAGCAGGCAGGGTTTAGGGCAAATTTCAGCACAATGGACCACCTCCAAGTAGTTGGCGAACTAATCGAGCGCGCCAACGAATATCAACGGCCATTGTGCCTAGGTTTCGTCGATTATGAGAAAGCCTTCGATACAGTTAGTCATAATGCAGTACTTAACGCTCTAAAAACACAGGGAGTGCCGGAACCCTATGTGGGACTGTTAGCTGCAATATATAAGAATGCCACAGCTTCGGTTAAAATTTTTTCAGGTACAGATAGATTTAGCATAGGAAAAGGAGTAAGACAAGGAGATACAATCTCGCCCAAGTTATTCAATGCGGTGCTTGAGGGAGTTTTCAGGAAATTGGATTGGGATACAGCCGGAGTAAGCATCAATGGTCGCTTTTTGAGTCACCTTCGGTTCGCAGACGATATAGTTTTAGTAGCTCGTGATTCAGCTGACCTACTTATCAGACTAACACAGCTGGACAGGGAAAGTAGAAAAGTAGGATTAAAAATTAACGTAGATAAGACTAAACTAATGTTCAATAGTTATTGCATGCCTGATAGCATCCCCTTAGATGATAAACCAGTAGAAGTAGTAAATAATTATTTATATTTAGGTCAAATAATTGACATGTCTGGTAGTAAAAATGAAGAGATAAAGAGACGTATGAAATTAGGGTGGAGTGCATTTGGACGGATGAATGCTGTTCTTAAATCAAAAATGCCACTCTGCCTGAAGAAAAGGATCTTTGATCAATGCGTTTTGCCAGTGATGACGTATGGATGTGAAACTTGGACACTGAACGCCAAGATGCAAAATAAAATCCAATGCACTCAAAGAAGTATGGAACGCTGTATGCTTGGCATAACGAGGAAAGACAGGAAGCGGAACACGTGGGTGAGAAATATGACAAGGGTAGTGGACATAGTGGATAGAGTGAAGAGATTGAAATGGCAATGGGCGGGTCACGTAGCTAGGAGGATGGACGAAAGGTGGACAAAATAAGTGCTTGAATGGTACCCGAGAGAAGGCAAAAGAGTAAAAGGAAGACCGCAAGGAAGATGGGTGAACGAAATTAGGAAAATGTGCGGAATGAGATGGATGAGTGTTGCGCAAAACAGAGACGAGTGGAAGCGTGTTGGAGAGGCCTTCATCCAGCAGTGGATGGCGAATGGCTGTAAATGATGATGATGATGATATATATATATATATATATATATATATATATATATATATATATATATATATATATATATATATATATATATATATATGTATATATATATATATATATATAAATATATAAATATATATAAATATATGTATATATATATATATATATATATATATATATATATATATATATACAGTCCCTGACCAGAATATTACGCCACCCCTCTCGAGATGCGTTTGGGTAAATTTGTCACGGTCGTAAATAACTCATTATGGGAACTTTTGGCCTCATTTTTTTTGTGATCTTATCCTTATATGCAACTCTATTCACTAGCAAAAAATATCGGTGGATTATCCCTAAAAAGGTCTTCAAAAACAAAAGAAAGATGTTTGAAATCAGTTTGCGTCTGAATTTTGTTCAATATTGACGTGCGTTTCCGTTAAAATCATTCATTATTTTGTGAAAAGCACTGTGTTTTTTTCTCTTTTACTGCAACTTTATCATATTTCTAAGGTAAGTTGGTATTTAATATCTCGAAATTTTACTTTGTTTTATGATTTAAATTGCTTGTAATACTTTTATTGGATTTTTTTAGATGGGTAGAAAATCAGATCTTTCTAAAGAAAAAATTGCAAGCATTACATCATTATTAAATACAGGAAAGTTTTCTCAAAACAAAATCGCGACAATGGAGGGTGTTAGTAGGGCGTCTATTAGAAAAATAAAACAAAATCTGGAGACTGATTGCGACCCCACACTCAGTCGGCGAGCTAATAGTGGTACTAAAAAAAAATTGGCCCTCGTGTGGATCGAAAAATTGCCAGGCTTGTTTCCAAGAATCGATTTATTATAAAAAAAAATATTCAACAACAATTAAAGGACGAAAACGTGAAATATCTACTTCAACAATACGACGTCGTTTGGTCAAATATTAATCACATATTAATGATTTTGTAAATTTAGTCTAATTTCTTGGTCAGGGACTGTATATGTATATGTATATATATATGTATATTTTTTTTTGCTTTATACTCTTTTGGTATATCTAATACATATATAATTTCAAAAGAGACTTTGTAAGTATGTATGTAAGGAAGGTTTAGTTGGTAGAATCAAGGAAAAACCTGTATATATACATATATTGTTTGTATCGACATGTCATCTTGGAATAACACAAGCATTTAGCGCCATCTATTGAAAATAAATTTAATTTAATTTAAATTAAATTAAAAATAAATTTTTCTATTGCTGTTTTATATTGTTTACTAGCTGTATTACCCGGCTTCGCTCAGTATTTATGATATAAACCGCTTAAACATGACTAATCTAATAGTAAACATATATATCATCATCATCATCATTTACAGCCATTCGCCATCCACTGCTGGATGAAGGCCTCTCCAACACGCTTCCACTCGTCTCTGTTTTGCGCAACACTCATCCATCTCATCCATCTCTTCACTCGATAACGTTCTTACATTGTACGTGGCTAAATACAGGTTTCTATTAGCTAAGCTATCATCCATCGTCACTCTTACCTTGTTGGAGGTTTGGATATTATTTTTCTCGCATTTATCCAAGATGTGTTGAGAAAAAGGCGGTACTTGAGAGAGATTTCCATTCAAGGAGTGAGTTCTTACCGCCATAGACTCTTCTCTGTGGTCAGCTTTGACAGATAGTCATCCTAGGTATCACTTGGATCACTTATGAGTTATTACATGCCATTTAACAGGGTTACTTTGTAAGTGAAAGTAGTTAGTTATGATAATAATAGATTAGCAATTGTTATACTACTTTTTTATAGATCTTTATCGTGAGACGCCTCTTTGGAGACAACGGATTTATATATGTGAGTGCGGTTTGCAATTTAATATTTTAATAATAACTTTAGTAAAGAATATAAAATTACACGAATTACTTTAATATAATTTAAATATGAAAAAGAACTGATAGACAGTTGGGAAACACCGTTTCTGTTTGCTATTATTCTATTAAGTAAAGTTCGTTAAAGATTTTTGGCTGGAAGCAATTATGTGGAAGATTTATTGCTTCTGTGGGACCGACTGAAGGACCCTTTTTTTGTATTCAGGTAAGGAGATGTATCTCGTTCGTATATTCTTTTGCTCAGATTTGACACAAAAGTTAGCACAAAATTTTTCGAAATAACTGATATAAAACCGCTTTTTACGACCGATTTGCTGTTTATTTTTACACTTAAATTATACTAGGATGCAATTAGTAAAATAAGTGATTAGATGGTTAAGTTTTTAGATTAAATTTCGTGCAATAGCCGGGTTTAAGCGAGTAATAGCGGGAAGAACGCAGAAGCACGTCTACCCCGCATGACATGAAAGACCGAACTCATATATATATATATATATATATATATATATATATATATATATATATATATATATATATATATATATATATTATATTATATTAGATAATTTGGCAAACTCTGATAGGAATCATTCTGCCTGGAGTGACATACATACATATGTATGTACATATGTATATCCAAGGTCTGGCCAGCAACACTGGATAAGAGCTCGAACCCGTGACCCCTCAGTTGATAGCATTGTACGTTATTCACTGAGCTATGTTAATGGTTACTTTTTTATCTTAAACAAATCATTGGATATGGCATCACTTTACTAAAATATTAGACTTAACTATGGATTCATTGATTTATCATCAACTATGTATGTTCATCAGGCTTGGGCGAAAAATGTGAAGTTTACATTTCCAATGATGAACCAAGTGGAAAACTTACAACGTACCAAGGGAACGTTAGATAAAAAAAATCATAGATTTTAAACAGTTTCTTGTGCCTCCATACCAATCGACTGATCTCAACAAAAATCACGAAAATGAGTTTTCCTCATATATATTTTCCTTGGAATTGTTTAAGCATTGTAGAAAAAAATGCTGCAATAAGTTTATAGTCAATTTTAACCGATTAAATAGAATTCAATGTCGCAGTTTTGCCAGAAACTTCTATACAAAGCGTGCACTAGTACATATGTATAACGGGTCTACCTCACGGGCCCGAATGTGAAACGCCCGAAAACGCAAATATCGGAAGGCAAAGATCGAAAATCGAAACATCCTAAGTCGAAAGATAAAAAAGGGTGCATGGTAAACGGTACATACTCACTTAATTTGCGCGAGCAGGATACACCAGGAACAAGAGGAACAGGCTTTTCCTCCCGTATTCTACGCGCGCACATTAAGTGAGTGTGTACCGTTTACCATGCACCCTTTTTTTTGATCTTTCGACTTAAGATCTTTCGATTTTCGATCTTTGCCTTCCGATATTTGCGTTTTCGGGCGTTTCACATTCGGGCCCGTCACGGAGACCGATGTATAACGGTCATTTATATATCGGAAAATTGTCATTCTTTGTTTCCCGTCGTAATTTTGAATATAAAAGTTGTCCAGAGCTTCATGTGTGTATTAATTTTAAAGACTAAAAAATCGTAAAATTATTTTAAATAAAATTTTGAGGTTCATTCAATTAGTCAAATAACTTATTTTTATTAACATAATTCTCTCAATATAAACTCGTCGATTTTGGCCATCTGCGTCGATTAACACCGGATGTTCTTCTCGGTCTTCTCAGATTGAGTGCGAGTGTGCGACCGTGGCCTGTCTCCATGACTACGGCGTCGTACTCTACGCCGTAGCCGATACTATGGACACGTATTTACATCGGACAAACGCGAAAAGACCCACCATAATGCCAATAAAACGAGAGGGCACGAATTACATCATTTCACTTATTTACCACCACACTATTATCGCCTTAAATATAAATACAAATACATACATACGTAAATGCTTACTAGTACGTATAAAAAAGTTAGCGCACCCAAAAGTGGGCCGCAACAACGCCCACGCTCAATAATGAATGAAATTTTTTTATAGGGGAATATAAACGCATGTCTACATACTATATTATTATTATCTTATGTATATTATTGTAAATTTGTCAATTTATCTCGAAAACTAGCCTAACGATTTTGACGGAATTTCGCATCCTCTTAATTTCTTAATCGAAATGGGTTTCAATATTGAAAAACTTCATTTAATACATTAAATAATAAATCTCCCCTTGAATTCACGTGCTAAAGTAACTATGTACATACATATGTACTAATATGTGATTAAATGTCTGATCTGCTATCAAAAAGTGCGAAAATCTGATAAAAAAAAAGTTGAATATATTATAAACTAACAAATATAAAATTTGAAAATAAATCTATAATTCTTATATTAAAATAATCTCATTAAAATTCGTTAAAACCTATATATGTATGTATGTATAATGATAGTTGATTGTTGAAATATAATTTTTTTTTTCTACCTATTATTGCGAAATGTAGCATTATTTTCAATCATCCCAATATGCATAGCACGGGAGCTATTAGCTATCTTTACAGATATTTTTTTTTCCTTAATTTTCCATATATTTTTATTTTCTTTTTGTTATGTATTTTCTTTTTATGTTATGTATTATGTTTTTACTTTTTTTCTATTAACTTTCCATGTTTTTGTCGTATTTATATGATTAAATGACATATTATTATTTTTATTACTTATTATTGTTTATATTATATGATGTATTGAAATGGTTTTTTTCCGGTAAATAAATAAATAAATAATTGGTTAATTTTATAACTGTGAAATTCAGTCGAATCTGTCGATCGCTGAAGGCGATAGAAACACAACAAAACGATTGTGCTAGAGAGAGACAGCTGCATGAAGAAAGAAGCGCGAAAATAACTCATTCAAACTTTGCGGAAAACGCGGAAACCCTACGCATACATATATAAATGTAAAATATAAAGTAAACAAAGTTTATTTTCTTTCGTAACAATTTTTATGTCAAAAAGTTATCTTTTTAGTTATATATTCGTATATACATATGTACGTACATGTACATATGTATGTAAATAATGCTAATTGAATGAATTCTTTCTTTTATACACATTATGTGCAGTAACTATGTATGTACATACCGATGTACATATGTACCTATTTATATATTTTTTTGTAATTTTTCTTAATTTATTTGTGGAAAATACAACATGTCATGTACATATTATATACATCTACCTATAATTGTCTTTTCCATACAAAACACCGTAAATAAACATGACATACCTAGAGCGGCGTGACCGAGCGGCGATATCGTACACGAATTGCAATTTAACATAATTTATAAAACTATAAATAAATAAATATAACAACATTCTAAAATTTCATTGAACAAATAATTTTGTCGTATTAATACTCTTTAAAATAAATTCAGGGAGGGAGGTTGGGGGGGAGGGTATGTAGTGCAAAATTGAAGCCTGTACAGAGCCCATGAAAAATTAGCCAAAGTCACATCACAACATTTATCATGAATGATTCGGGAGGTCCACACGTAACCAGCGCTCGCTCCAGAATAATCTGATATGGCATATGTACCTCCTTATAAAGGACACGTTTCTCACCACAGCTTTCCCGATCCATTTATGTATCTATTGTCGAGGCACGTACAGTTTTGAGTGATTCTCACGCTCTCGCCCGGGTTCTGAGAATTCTAGCGGGCACTTACTGAATTCTGAGTTCCATTGTTCACCCCCGAATGAACTTAGACAGCGGATACTCTCTCTCTCTCTATCTCGTGTTCCCCCGCTACAATATAAATACATGTATAAATATTTTGTTGACAACATTTGTATATAGAAAATTAATACTTAAAAATTAAATATTTTAAATAATGATAAAACATGCAATTATTTATGATGTAGTATTATATTATACATTTTTTCATTGCAAGAAAGTATACACAATGTAGTAATAAGTATGTTATAAACTTTTCTATCTAGCGATATAAGTTTATATGTTTGTGTGTATGTAAATATATACATTCTGATTGATTCAAGTAAATTGTCCATGCTCTAATTTATATACATATACAAATATATATTTTATTTAATTGAATTAAGCTCGAGCGGGAGAACAAAGGGCGGTCAACAAATGTTCATTGTCAACCGGCTCTCGGCGGCCGCCGGAGGATATCATAACTGTTTGCGGGACGGGCCGGTCGGTGGGTGGGTCGGGGGTGCTCACCAACACCCCCTACCATCCCCTGAAACGGTAGGGGGCTCAAGGGGGCGCAGCACCCAGACAGGGACGCACTCGGTCGCCAGACAGGGACGGCCCCATATCAGGCCTGACTTCAACCGAGCGATCAATATCACACGGTGTTGTGGTGCGCGGCCTTATGCAGGAACGTATTCGGCGGGTATGCCGCCCACTCCCCCGCCCCCATCCACCCACATGACCCCCCCCCCCTTCCACCAGTCGGGAAATTGGGGCGAGTTTTCCGTTTTTCCGGCTTTTGGAGGGCTACCCCTCCGCGCGCGCGCGAGTGACGGTGTCGGGGAGCACCACCACCCCCTCCACCACGTGGTTACCTCACCCCTACCCTCTCCTCTGTCGATCCTCTCCATCCCTCCACACCGCACGGTTTATCCGTGAATCGGCGGGGTGGGAAAGTCAAATAACGTTACGAGAGACTCACTTGAATATATGTCACGTTAGAATTAGATTTCTCAAATCAACATATTACACATATATTTATATATTAATTTGCAAGCGGAAAGTTTGACACAAAAGTTTTACTCGGTAATATTAAATGTACAAGTTGCGATAGCTCATTTTGAATGTTATTTATAATATACTAGCTGTATTTGTAATATAAACCGCTTACACATGACTAATCTAATAGGAAACATTTTATTAAATTTATTCGAATAGTTTTATTATATATATATATATATATATATATATATATATATATATATATATATATATATATATATATATATATATATATATATATATATATATATATATATATATATATATATATACATGAAGTATGGAGCGCTGTATGCTTGGCATAACGAGGAAAGACAGAAAGCGGAATACGTGGGTGACAAGTATGACAAGAGTAGTGGACATAGTGGATAGAGTGAAGAGATTGAAATGGCAATGGGCGGGTCACGTAGCTAGGAGGATGGACGAAAGGTGGACAAAAGAAGTGCTTGAATGGTACCCGAGAGAATGCAAAAGGGTAAAAGGAAGACCGCAAGGAAGATGGGTGAACGAAATTAGGAAAATGTGCGGGGTGAGATGGATGAGTGTTGCGCAAAACAGAGACGGGTGGAAGCGTGTTGGAGAGGCCTTCATCCAGCAGTTGATGGATGGATGGATATATATATATATATATATATATATATATATATATATATATATATATATATATATATATGTATATATATATATATATATATATATATATATATATATATATATATATATATATATATATATATGTATAGGTATGTATATCTGCACGTTGCCTGAACTAATTCAAATTTTTGTCGGTTGTGAATGTATTGAATGACTTAATAAATAAATAAATAAATTAAATATGAAACTTTCAAATGTTTATCAAGTTCACGAAAATTTGGCGCCAAGCGTCAAATTGAACCGCTAACACGCAAACAAGGGTTGTATGTGGGCGCTCTGCGGCTCAAGGGACCGAATATTGACTGGTAAGTCGTAAGTGAGCCAATGAAACGGTCTGATTCATTTAAGGCTTCAGATCGAAGGCTTTCACGCTCGACGGCCACACTGGAGAATGGAAGAGGGTGGGCCGATGGCAGAGGGCGGCGGGTGCGTATATGGGGGGGGGGATGACGCCTTTGGAGGGCGCCAGGCGCTATGTGAAAAGGGGGGGGGGCGGCACGGGGTCATTTCGGTTAATAGCTGTTGTCATCTGTCGTTAGAGGGCTTTAGGGAGGTGCGAGCGACCTAATCCGGCCCATAGTCTCTCCAACAGTCGATCTGCACATGCGTACGCCTCATTGGCCACATTAATCATGCTATAACTACATATATTATTCACGCACATAAACTCAATTCCGTTACACCTGTACACATACATACGTAAATGTATATATGTATGTACATACATATACAGATATAACGACGTGTCGACTGTGTAAATAACTGCACGGCGTTGCTCGGGTAACTGAAAGAAGTTTTGTTCGGAGCTGGAACAGAGTCGGAAAAATTTTGATTCCTCCACTTCTTCGGAATGAAAAATTTCGGGACTTATTGGAATACTAGTGTTGTACCCGTTGAAATTTCAACGGGTGGTTACGGAAACAAATTGATACATGATTTAAAATAAAGTTACGTATAGTTATAATTAATCGGAATCAGAACTAAAACAAGGATCAGTATCCGGAACTGAAAACGGGACTCCGTATCCGAATCAAAAAGGAATCCAGAACCGGAACTGAAAAAGGAATCGGGAACCGGAACTGAAACAAGAATCAGGATCCGGAACAGAAATAGTAATCCAGATTCGAAATTAAAGCAAAAGTAGGGAAACGGAACTGAAACAGGAATCCGGATTTGGAACTGAAACAGTAATGCGGATTTGGAATTGAAACAAAAATCGAAACCGGAACTGAAACAATAATCCGGATCCGGAACTGAAACAGGATTCCAGATCTGGAACTGAAACAGGAGTCCGAATCTGGAACTGAAACAGTAATCGGAACTAAAACAGTAATCGAGGCTGCCACCTCTGGGCTACCACCCCAAGGCTGCCGCCCCAACGCAGCCGCGAAATCGAAATCAAAATCGAAATAAAATCGCTCTCTTAAATAATAGACACTTTAAACGAATTTTACTAAAAATTTGGAGCATGAAGCCAGAGTGATGCTAGAACAAGTACATACATATGTATTTAGCCTCCTTAGACCCTGTGTACTTTGCAATATACAATAACTGTATTGCTTGGTATTGAAGCTATTTTAGATTTATTTTCAACGGGACTTTTTGTATATCACAGTGTAACCCATATTATTTCGTTAAGTTTTGTCATATACCATACAAGAATTATGTTATATGGCAATTGGTGCTCGATTCGGTCATGCTGCTCCAGGTATGCCATGTTTATTTTAGATGTTTACATAACATGCTGTATTTTCCATTAATAAATTCCACAAAAAAAATCTTCAATAAGTAAAAAGAAAGGAATGACGAGGATACAAAAATTTAAAAAACTGATTTGATCAATGATGCTTTCGTTTTATCAAGCAGTCGGTTCCTTCAAATCCAATTATTCGATTCCAAACAGATTAGCATCTTCAATATTTACAAAATTATTCCTGGCACAAATCATGAGAAATAAAACATCTTTAAATGAGCCGTTATATTTGAAAGTGGTGGAAGTTGACTTATGTTTGACTTAATTTACAATTTGCAAATCACCTATTTTAATTTGACATCTCCAGAATCTCGGAAAAGCAAAATAAACGTATTACAGGCCACCGGTATTTTTAAATATTGTTAAGCGCAAAACATTATATTTAAAGTTTTGCGAGATTTGTCTCGAAATGAAGAAAAATGGACTTATGCCACTTTTAATCATAACGGTTAAAATATTGACCTGGTTTAACATCACTTGAATTTCATGATACGATGTCGTTAATATTTACACGCACAAAACAGTGAAAATCCTTTTTAATTTTAAAATTATTTGCAATTATGCATGTGGATAAATGATTTTTTTTTTAATACGGGGTATTATTTTCTATATGAATAATCTTTGACCTCAAATACTCGTGATAATAATACTAAACGAATGCCACCCTCCAACAAAAGGGGGGCGGGAAATAATAATAAATACATTCCTGAGCATTATTATCACGTGATCGCGCCCAACTATTCCGCATTTCATATTTATCGCAACACAAAAATGTGGCCGCCCTAAGTTCGGACGAATACGGCTCTTATGGTTTTCGCGAGTTTGGCGCATTTTCGCCTACGCTACGACGGCGTCAAGTTTTGTAATTGAACTCCCCTGCTCCGTAGCGGGGAGAGGGGGGGGTGAGGGTTGGTAGAGGCGTGAGCGGTAGACTATACGGGATTAGATGAACAGTAGTCGAACTCGTAAACCTAGCGCGTACGCGTCCCAGGTCGCTAAGGGTCACAAGTGTAGCGAAAGCGTACCGAAAATCGACCTAAGCGTAGTGGGTCGCTTAAGACTATCTTCACTCAATGCGCTCGAAATGTAGCCACTGGCGCACGTACGAGATCCCTGCGCACGGATAAAGTCGTAAGCGCCATTACACTAGCCCTCGATTGCGATCCTTCCCCTGCCACACAATACGGTCGATTTTCGACCGAGCTTTCGCGGGTTATTCGAAGCTATTTTCAGTAATATTTCATTACTTTTGTATGTGTGTATGAGTAGTGTGTGTGTGTGCAAAGTACGTTGTACCCGTTTTACGTCGCAACGAGCGCTAAGGGTCTACGAGTGATTTTCATCATCGGCGAACAACGAAAGGTCTACATTGGTGCGCTGCGATTTTCGTCCTTAATCTCCATCTTTACAGTGTGCACATTCCATTCTACGCAATTCGTCTCCATTTCCATATTCTTTCTGCCGCGGCAGACAAAGCGGTTGACAAAGTTGAAACGAAATGTCAATTTTCCCGGTTTTTTTTTTTAGAGAAAGAGCGAGACGACCGGAGGGTGGTTGCGCGTGTGAGGATAGGGGATGGTGAAATGGCGTATGAAAATAATCTGTTTGGATGGGGAGAGAAGATTACGCGAAAAATGCCACCCCCTTTTCACCACCCGCTTACTCCCTGAAACCTTTCGTCAATATGGTCCATTGTGAAAGAATCGTGACGTCCGTTTGTCATATTTATGAAACAACGTGAAATGTATACGTAATAGGGTTTGCATATATATATATATATATATATATATATATATATATATATATATATATATATATATATATATATATATATATATATATATATATATATATATATATATGAAACGAAATTAGGAAAATGTGCGGAATGAGATGGATGAGTGTTGCGCAAAACAGAGACGAGTGGAAGCGTGTTGGAGAGGCCTTCATCCAGCAGTGGATGGCGAATGGCTGTAAATGATGATGATGATGATGATGATATATATATATATATATATATATATATATATATATATATATATATATATATATATATATATATATATATATATATATATATATATATATATATATATATATATATATATATATATATATATATATATATATATAAATATATATATATATATATATATATATATATATATATATATATATATATATATATATATATATATATATATATATATATATATATATATATCTATCATCATCATCATCATCATCATCATCATCATCATCATCATCATCATCATCATCATTTACAGCCATTCGCCATCCACTGCTGGATGAAAGCCTCTCCAACACGCTTCCACTCGTCTCTGTTTTGCGCAACACTCATCCATCTCATTCCGCACATTTTCCTAATTTCGTTCACCCATCTTCCTTGCGGTCTTCCTTTTACTCTTTTGCCTTCTCTCGGGTACCATTCAAGCACTTCTTTTGTCCACCTTTCGTCCATCCTCCTAGCTACGTGACCCGCCCATTGCCATTTCAATCTCTTCACTCTATCCACTATGTCCACTACCCTTGTCATATTTCTCACCCACGTGTTCCGCTTCCTGTCTTTCCTCGTTATGCCAAGCATACAGCGTTCCATACTTCTTTGAGTGCATTGGATTTTATTTTGCATCTTGGCGTTCAGTGTCCAAGTTTCACATCCATACGTCATCACTGGCAAAACGCATTGATCAAAGATCCTTTTCTTCAGGCAGAGTGGCATTTTTGATTTAAAAACAGCATTCATCCGTCCAAATGCACTCCACCCTAATTTCATACGTCTCTTTATCTCTTCATTTTTACTACCAGACATGTCAATTATTTGACCTAAATATAAATAATTATTTACTACTTCTACTGGTTTATCATCTAAGGGGATGCTATCAGGCATGCAATAACTATTGAACATTAGTTTAGTCTTATCTACGTTAATTTTTAATCCTACTTTTCTACTTTCCCTGTCCAGCTGTGTTAGTCTGATAAGTAGGTCAGCTGAATCACGAGCTACTAAAACTATATCGTCTGCGAACCGAAGGTGATTCAAAAAGCGACCATTGATGCTTACTCCGGCTGTATCCCAATCCAATTTCCTGAAAACTCCTTCAAGCACCGCATTGAATAACTTGGGCGAGATTGTATCTCCTTGTCTTACTCCTCTTCCTATGCTAAATCTATCTGTACCTGAAAAAATTTTAACCGAAGCTGTGGCATTCTTATATATTGCAGCTAACAGTCCCACATAGGGTTCCGGCACTCCCTGTGTTTTTAGAGCGTTAAGTACTGCATTATGACTAACTGTATCGAAGGCTTTCTCATAATCGACGAAACCTAGGCACAATGGCCGTTGATATTCGTTGGCGCGCTCGATTAGTTCGCCAACTACTTGGAGGTGGTCCATTGTGCTGAAATTTGCCCTAAACCCTGCCTGCTCTATAGGTTGGTTCTCGTCGAGGATATTTTTCAGCCTTTCTGTAATAACCTTCGTGAAGAGCTTGTAGACCGCTGAAAGTAGACTAATGGGTCGGTAGTTCTTGATATCGCTTTTGTCGCCTTTTTTGTGTATTAAAATGATAGTTGCGTTATTCCATCCTTCTGGTATAGCTTGGTTCTGGATGCATTTGCTGAAAAGCCTAGCTAAGATATTAATTAGGGGGGGGCCGCCACATTTTAGTAAGTCAATGGGAATATTATCTTCCCCTGGGGTTTTACCGTTCTTTGCAGTTTTTAGCGCGGCCTCTACTTCGCTAGGCAATACTGCAGGAACCCTTTGGCCGTGTGTCGATTCCAGAGCGGGGAATTGGCCGTTGTCGTTCTCGTATAGTTTTGCATAGAACGTGTAAACTCTGTCTATGATTTCTTCTCTATTCCTAATTATTACTCCGCTCTCTGATCTGATTGCGATCATTTGGTTTTTGCCTAAGAAAAGATCCTGTTTGCACTTTTTCAGGCTACGGTTATTCTTAATGGTATTTTCTATTAGCTTGCTGTTAAAATCCCTGACATCCCTGACTATTCTCTTTTTAATTTCCTTATTTACTAGATTGTATTCTTGCTTATTATTATCCCTATCTAAATTCCTTTTATGCTTAATTAGGTTTTTTGTTTCCGCTGAAATTTTGCTTAATTTAATCTGTTTCCTGAATCCACCTAATTTCTTACCTGTTGAGGTTAGAACCGAACTAATTACAGTGTTCAATTCCTCGATGTCTGCTTCTGGGTTTAATTTCCCGTATCGATTTCCAAGTTCGAGTTCGAATTCCTTTTTCCTAGACCTTAGTTGAGCGAAATCTGGAGAGTTACTGCATCCTTTTATTAATTTCCTACGTTCGCAATTTATATTAATGGCCATCTTGGCACGGACTAATCTGTGATCGCTACCTATATCTACTTTACTTAAAACACTAACGTCTTTAACGGAGTGCAGGGCATTTGTTAGGATGAAATCGATCTCGTTTCTGTCTCCTTTAGGACTCTCACAAGTCCACTTATTGTTGGTGTTTTTCCTGAAAAATGAATTAGTGATAAAGAGCCTGTTGTGTTCTGCGAATTCTATGAGGCGATCGCCTCTGTCGTTTCTTTGGCCGGTACCAAAATTGCCTACTGCTCTTTCTGTATTTGCCTTTTGTCCTATTTTTGCGTTAAAGTCGCCCATGATTATTTTAAAGTGGTGACGGCTATTATCGTATGCGTCCTGTATTTTTTCGTAGAAGTCTTCTATTTCCTCGTCTGGGTGGCTAGATGTGGGGGCGTACACTTGGAAGATTTGACAAGTGTACCTGCTCGAGATTCTTAATACTATATAGCATATACGTTCCGATATGTCGCTTATTTCTATAATATTTCTTTCTATTCTCTTATTGATAAGAAACCCTACTCCTCCTATTCTACCATTTGGTAGCCCTCTCCAGTAGAGACAGTTACCACTTTTTAGGATTATTTGGTTTTGCTGTTTTCGTCTTACTTCACTTTCACTTTCGTCTTACTAGTCCTACTATATCCCATTTGATATTTTCTAATTCATTCTCTAATGCAAGCACACTTCCTTCACTCGATAACGTTCTTACATTGTACGTGGCTAAATACAGGTTTCTATTAGCTAAGCTATCATCCATCGTCACTCTTACCTTGTTGGAGGTTTGGATATTATTTTTCTCGCATTTATCCAAGATGTGTTGAGAAAAAGGCGGTACTTGAGAGAGATTTCCATTCAAGGAGTGAGTTCTTACCCCCATAGACTCTTCTCTGTGGTCAGCTTTGACAGATAGTCATCCTAGGTATCACTTGGATCACTTATGAGTTATTACATGCCATTTAACAGGGTTACTTTGTAAGTGAAAGTAGTTAGTTATGATAATAATAGATTAGCAATTGTTATACTACTTTTTTATAGATCTTTATCGTGAGACGCCTCTTTGGAGACAACGGATTTATATATGTGAGTGCGGTTTGCAATTTAATATTTTAATAATAACTTTAGTAAAGAATATAAAATTACACGAATTACTTTAATATAATTTAAATATGAAAAAGAACTGATAGACAGTTGGGAAACACCGTTTCTGTTTGCTATTATTCTATTAAGTAAAGTTCGTTAAAGATTTTTGGCTGGAAGCAATTATGTGGAAGATTTATTGCTTCTGTGGGACCGACTGAAGGACCCTTTTTTTGTATTCAGGTAAGGAGATGTATCTCGTTCGTATATTCTTTTGCTCAGATTTGACACAAAAATTAGCACAAAATTTTTCGAAATAACTGATATAAAACCGCTTTTTACGACCGATTTGCTGTTTATTTTTACACTTAAATTATACTAGGATGCAATTAGTAAAATAAGTGATTAGATGGTTAAGTTTTTAGATTAAATTTCGTGCAATAGCCGGGTTTAAGCGAGTAATAGCGGGAAGAACGCAGAAGCACGTCTTCCCCGCATGACACGAAAGACCGAACTCCATATATATATATATATATATATATATATATATATATATATATATATATATATATATATATATATATATATATACACATTTTTTCTAGATGTGATGAAACGAGATGAATCGAGATCAGTCATCGATTCTGAGTTCGAATAAGTCAAAATCTCAAGTTCGAATTTTTGCATGATCACAAAACTCCATCTATTGTTACTACGTACATAGATAAAGTAATTAGGGGATACCGAAAAAAGTTGTCAAAGTCGAATACTCATAGGTGTATAAAAAGACTAATTTCAAATAATAACAATACATTTGTTGAAATAAAATAAAATTGTTGAAGTTAACTAGGAATAATTTAATTTAAGAAAACGTGACTCATCATAAATGAAGATGTAAATCAATTATTTATTTATTTACAATTTCGCCATAGTGAAAATACAGATTAGCTTCAATTCGTCACTATGGCTACACAAAAAGAAAAAATATACAATAAGATGAAAAAATAAAATAACCATAATTAAAAACAAATAAGGATAAATGTAAAATAAATATAAAAATATAACATGCTAAAATCACAAACTAAACAATCCCTGAACCAGATAAGTATATTTTAGATTAAACAAATCCAAACCAATAGAAATCCGGTTGAGGAGCTTGATGCCCCTGGCGACAGGGGACGAAACCATCAAATTGGTACGTGCCTCAGGTGAGGAGAATAAATAGCGGTATCTTATATATCTGAGTTTGCTGGGAACATTGAATTTCAATTCAGCAAGAATTTGAATTGCACACCAATCCAATCAGTAGTTTATAATTTATTTATTTATTTAAAAGTTTTGGACCATTGTGGCATTACAGGAAGAACCTAATGCGCCACAATAGCCTAGATAATGTTTATATAATGTCTTTGGCCAGGAAGGTGCATTGGGTTTACCTGTTAGGCCTTCTTGGTGTAAATTAAATAAAAAATAAATAAATAAATAAATAAATAATAAAACAAGAGAGGGAGAAAACAAAAAATAAATAGATAGAACAAAAAGCAAAAGAAAAAAATTACATAAAAAAAAATTGCAAAAAAGTAAAGAAAACAACATTTAAACACAATCATAAAAAAGAAATCAGTAGAGTAATATAATAGCGATAAATGAAAATTTAAATGAGTAATAAAATAATAAAAAGATTTGTCTTATGTCTCTTTCGTTGCATTTTTAAAATTTTATTTGTCAATCACTAATGAAAATTAAAACACATAATATTCTATCCACTTTAAACCAAAAGTGCTTCGATTTATTTTTATAATAAGAGATATAAAAAGTGACTTCTTAAACGACGACCATGTGAAACGTAAAGGAGGTTAGTAATAAAAAAATAATATTTTTTTTTTTATGTAATATATTATATAAAGAATACGTATGTTCCGACAGCCCTAGCACGAGACGCCAGGGGTCGAACGTCTCCCCCAATAGTACTGATCCCCGTGAAAATTCTCTCATCGCCCACGCCTTAATTCACCCTGACTTACCCTATCCACACAAAAATGGTTAGATTACAAAGACAAAGGGGCAAAAAGCCATCGATTCTTTGGTATCATCACGCAAGCCGTTCCTTCACAAACATTTAAAAGCATTCATTTTTAAATTGTGGAATATTAAAATTGTATCGTTTTGTTTTATTTATTTATGTGGTTGGATACCCCTGCGTACCCAGACTGAACAATTTGCAAATGAGGTGAGCCTACATAGCGTCATGAAACTCTATACGCGTAATACTTTGTCGATCTAAACTCCGTGCTGGAAGTTACCAACTTTGTTATATAAATATTGCCGCAGGCACATCTACCACCAAATGCTTCAACTCTATTCAACTTTATCAAACGATAATAGAACTTACAGAGCGTGTTCATAAAGTCGAATTCTACCCAAATCCCCCCACGAGAATTTCTTCGGCGGATCTTCGCATAATAATCAGAATTGGAGTACTTAAGTGATTTCTTTCTCTTTTTTTATATTACGACGAAATAATGAAAAACTTGGCTTTCGAAATGCGTAAAATTTTTCCAACGACTTTTTTTCTTTTTCTACTACTTTATCTGACCCGACTTATTAATATTAATTAAAGCTTTTTTTATGTCGTCGAAATCAAAAGATTTTAAAATCACCCTCACCCTCTCCGATCCCTTGCTTCGTCTCACTCCCTTTTGACAAAATAGCTTAGGACGAATCGTTCCGCCTCTGTCAGTGGTCTCAACATCCAACTTTTGGCTACTTGAGCCCTGCCCACCGCCTCCCCGATCCCCCATCTCCTTACTGGTCCCTCGCCCACAGACGAGCGGTACGAAACTTGGGTCGCTTTGGTTCGGGAATGGCGAAGGCTTTTAGGGGAGCGGGGGAGGTGAAAGCCCACGGGTCATTCGGGGAAAACCAGGAACGTTAAAGTGAAAGGCTGGGGATAAAACGAGAGAGATTGAAACAAAGATACTTAAATCGAATTACTTATATACAAATGTGTACACGTATTGTATGTATACCCATGCATGCTTTTCAAATCAACTCATAATGTACAAAATAAGAAAAATATCGTATACAACCATCATTCAGTATTACATCAAATTAAAAAAAAAATCGAAAGGCTTAAAAAAAGAACAATTGATATTTATTTTCAGCAAGTAATGTGCGATCGAAATAGACAAACTTCCCCAAATCGCATTACCCACATGCAAATATAACAAATTATACCGGGTTAACAAGATATGATAATCCAGACCGATTGGCTCAGACGAGTATCTCGGACGTTACCCGTAACTTGGCAACAGGTGATCCAACCATTTTTGGACGTTGACATGTGACCCGAGTAAGTCGGACCGCGCTCAAATTTTACACGTCCGGACTTCTTGGTCTGGGCTACTCGTATCGTGTCAACTTGGTATTATGGGAATATTATAAATCATTGAGGTTGTATAAACGGTTGAACTATTAGTCGTATGAAATTTTTTCGAAAACTTGATGAATATATATCGTTCGTACTTGTGAATCACCATTAGCTAAAATACATATATGCACAACTGTATTTTGTAAGCATTTAGAAAATTGTATCATCTATTTATGTATTAATGTTGACAACATTAAATTGAGACATTTATAAAAGAGAGAAATGCAAGTGTGCAAATCTAACAAACTATTCCATATTGCTGTATTTATTTATACTATTTTGCATTCATGGTTAGGGGAGAGCTTCGGTCAATTTATAATGCAGAGGAGAATAGTAACGTCGTTGACCGTGTGTGGTTATAGCTAGACAATTTGCTGAAGCGATGTGAATAGAGGAAGTTTGCAGGCTAAGGTGTCGGATGTGATTTAATTAAAGTAAGCTGTTTTTAAGGGCCCGTAAATAACGGGCTTATTTTGCCCATTCAATAAAACGTCTTTTCCCTCGCGTTTTACAGATAGAGAGGGAAAGAGAGAAAAAGCCCGTCTGCCTGCTAGAATTTACACACCGAGAGATTTGCGGCCACCGAGTGGTGTAATTATGCAAAAGTTCCAGTGGATGAGGAGAAGCGGGGTGGTGGGGGGAGAATAAGGGAGGGCGTTGAAGGAGAAGGTTCGGTAGGCAGTCTTGTCTTCGGTAGTTGACAAAGCAATCTTCGCCCGAGAAAGACGAACGAGTGGAACAAAAATGGGAAAAGTTTAAACGAACCCACACACACACACATTATGAATATTTTATTATATTTTATTTTATACGCGTACATATGTGTGTACATATGTACGCGTTTATACGTTTATATGTACATATGTATATCGGCGCACAGATCGTGGCGTTACATATGTTCCAATATATGTACATACATACATATGTGTATACGTACATGAGTAGACACAGTGGCGGTGCGTGCAAACACAAGCGAACGCCCCAGGGCGGCATCTCTGCAATTTCGCTCTTCGGTGACCTGTGCCCACGACAGTAATTGCCTGTTTGACTATGGTGACGCTTTCCGATTATGTATTTTTACCGTTTAAACTGTTTTAAACTTTAAGACTGTTTCATCATGGAAATATATAAATGTCAGAATTTTTTAATAGCTACACTCTGTTAGTTCAGTGAAATTCTTGCCCGTCAAAAAATTGTGATTTGATTTTGAACCACTTCCACTCTTTAGGTCTCTTTGAAATCTTACAGACATACGGGTGCTAGCGAACATTGAAGTAAGTTCATGTCTTCGACATGAAGCTAGAGGAGCCATTAAAAATTACATCGGAATCTTGTGTCAGATTGAAGCGATGACAGCTAGATATTCAAACACGTCTTTCTACCACCCCTTCGTAAGTCACAGGCTAAAACTGTTACTTTTTTCACTCTCATTTAATCTCATGTCATATAAATTTAATATTACAAGCTTTTATACTTTCTCACATACGTTTTTAATTAATAAAGTAATATAGTGGTAATGGCTCAATTATTAAAGTGTTTTGGCCAAATCATAACCTATAGTTGTAACTGTCACTTGGCGCGTTGGAGATGGATGATCTGGAGCGTCCACATTCCTCATTGGAAAATCAATCGAGGTCGTGATCCTCAGAAATGAAGGTATTAACAAGAATATATTTAGGATCGAGACTCTTTACTGCCGGTCAAGCCTACAGTGACATTAACGGAGGGAAATTACTAAATGTACTGCGCATTGAAGAATTAGACTGCTCTAAAATTAAGTGACAAAAAACAAAATTCTGGAACTCTAAAAAGCATTAAATAAAATAATTATGGTAGAAAAAGCTTTTTATTAGTTTATTTAGACGGTGAAGTGAATTATGAAAAATGATCACGAACAATTTCGAGGAGAGAGAGGGCCTTTGAGATTTAAGTTCCGGTTAAAATTTATTATTTATCATTGTTAGAAATATTATATATCGATACAAAATTTTATCCAAATTATTAAAAATATTTAATTTTATAATTTTGGAATGTTTTGTACTAAAAAAAATATTTTCTTTTAAATTTGTGACAAATTTCAGATAATTGTGTCGTATTGATACGAGTATCTTTACAGATTTCCACGTTAATAAAATCCCTAACCTTAGATCAGTTCACTGCCTATATCACTAACCATAAAACATTCTTAAAACTATGCGAATTTTCATTTTATGAATAGCAATGAACTCGTTAGTCGGCATACGGAACACACAGATATTAATTTATATATGTACATATATTGTTTGTGTTTATTTTGTCGAAAAACTGACTTACCTTCTACAATCGGATTTTGCTCTCAAACAATATTATATTTAGTAAGATTCTCTCGCACTTTCTTTACCCCAAAGTTTCCGGCAAGGGATGAAATGTTCCCCATCCCTGGTTTCGCCCTTCGCTCCATCATCCCGAGCCCTATCCCAGCCCGTTACGCCACCCACCCGCCCCACCCACTCAACCACCCACCACCCATCTCTCAGCAGTGGGGTGATGATGAAATATGGGACACGTGGTTTGATTCTGAATGACACCGGGCAGCTTCTTCACATTGGAGAATTTGCACCATTACAATCGACGATAACTTTTCGCGCATACTACATAAATATATTATGCAAAAGTTCTAACTTTATGCCGATTAGTGATTATTAAAATTATAATCCAACAACAATACTCATTCGAGACTTTGATTTTCCATTCTTTCGTGAAATTGGATAACTTGTACGACTTATGTAGTATGTCATCATCATTATTTACATTTATTCAACATCCACTGCTGGATGAAAACCTCTCTAACAAGCCTCCACTCGTCTCTGTTTTGCGCAACTCTCATCTATCTCACCCCACAAATTTTCCTAATTTAGTCTACCTATATTCCTTTCGGCCTTGTTTCACCCTTTTGCATTCTCTTTGGTACCATTCTAGCACTTCTTTTGTTCACCCTTTGTCCATTCTACTAACCACGTGACCCACCCATTGCTATTGTAATTTCTTCACTCTCTCCACTATATCCACTTTTCATACCTCTCACCAATGTATATATGCAGTGGCGGACTGGCCATACAAGCGTACATGCCCGATGGCATGTGGGCCCCACTATCCGTTAGAAAATATGGGCCCTCAGTAAAATTAAATAACTTTTTAATTTAACTATTTCACGTGTGTAAAAATTTATAGGATATTGCACTTTGGGACCTAGAGTTTGGGTATTTCAACAAAACAAATTTCTTACGATATACGCAAACAACTAATGCCTGCTTTAACAGCCCAAGGATCGGTTAACTTTTTTTATTAGGCTCGATTTCTTTTTTTTTTTTATTTCGCCATTTCCAACCTCAATATTATGCATATACCAATACCTATGTAACAACTACCTACTGAAATAAAAATGGGAATAAACAAATTTCCCTGAATAATATAAACTGAATTGCTTAAAACAATTTTGATAGGACGATTCATCATCAACCAGCGATTTAAATTTACTTCATACATACTTTCAAAATAACATTTGATTATACTTCGACGATATATTTTGTAGAAGCAAGTATATTTTGGTTTTTAAGTGGTATGCCATTAGTAAAATTCTTAGAAATTGTTCATCCCATGGAGCGAATCGTTAGAAAGGTCCCCTTTACTTTATTTTGTCTCAAAAACAGATGTGAATTGTTTATTTTTCCGAATGTTCGTATATTTTTTGATATAGTGATACATTTTGATGGTCGATTTTTGTTAACCATGTGAAGATTTTTGGAAAAAAATTTTCGCCTGCGGCGCTTTTTTGGCTTTTTGCATAATATTTTTTTATAATTATTTTTTCAAAAATAAGATTAATTTTTTCATATTTTATATTTTCCATTTTTATTCCGATATAAAAAAGATTTTTTGAAAAAAAATTCAATTTGACTAGTCTTTGCCTGCCCCCCCAAGAAAAAGCTGAAATGACGTCCCTGATTGTTTTCTACCGAAAGTAAAAGCCGCTTTTATGCCTCATTCTTTTATGATGCATTCTATTAACCTAGTTAAAGGGTTAAAAAGAAATATACAATGTAATTTATGGATCTATTTTGCTTTTGCCATTTTTCTTGTGCCTAAATTTGTTTATTCCCATTTTTGAAAATTTTATTTATTTTTTGCCCTTGATTTTTAGCGTGATGGAAAGAAAAAAATTTTGTTATATGGGGGGGGGGGGGGGGACAAATTTTTTTAATCCTGGGTGGGGGCCCCCTTTGACTCCTGGCATGCACTGATTTCAGTCCCAGTCCGCCACTGTATATATGTACATATTCTTATCACTAGAGATCGTACTGGAAGCGTGCCGTTCATTGTTAATTGTTCGCGGTGCTTTGTTAAAGGTTCGCTGAACCTTTTTTTGCACTCTAACTTTGTGAATAGACCCAAAACGCCCTGATTCCTGGAAAAAACACGTTCCCTATCGGCCCTTAACTTATCACTTGACATAGGCGCTGTGATGCGCCAGCGCCTAAATAAATGGGATCCTTTTGTCAATTTCTATTGTTAACCTTTTTTTTTCAAAGTTCGCCGCCCATTGTTCAATTGTTTGTAAATGCTTTTTGTAAAAAAGGTTCGGCAAACCTTTAACAATGCATTTACAACATTTGAACAATGAACGGCGCGCTCTGGGTCCGGGCTTTACTTATCACTATAGGCCGGTGCATCACGGTGCCCCATTGTTTATTTCTATTGTGAACCTTTTTTTTTGCTTTCTCGCTTTGTAGTTTTCCTTATTTCCTGGAAAAGCACCCTCCTACGCCTATCTCTGCTTATCACTCTTCGTTATTCCGAGCATACAGCGTTCTACACTTCTTAGATTGCATTAGACTTTGTGTAACATCTTGGCATAATGATTGACAGCAGCAGTGTAAATTAGTGGTGGATCTGTATAAAAGATCATTTAAATTAATTATATATACGTTTATAACAGATTCTGACAAAAAAAATCAAGATACCAATGGAACGATTTAGCCATTACTCTATGTAGGTACATACATAAGTCCCTCATATATCTCTACGTATGTATGTACATATGTACATACAAACTTTCCTATACATACGTATATTCCTTATACATCGCGTTACGGCCAAAACCGTTTGCTGTTTTGTCAGTTTTATTTCGTATTTCGTACACGGCCCCGGCCTCCAAAGGAAAATGCATAAATATGTATGAAAACGTATCAGCGAAATGGCTATGTAGTCGAATAGTAAAATCATAGCTTACCCCCACTTTCCATCTACACCCACCACCCTCTCTGGAGATATCAGGGCTGAAGTGGAAGATGAGACGAGGGAGAGGGATGTCCCTCGCACAAAATCTCCCACCCTCCAGCCTCCCACAATTTACGCTCGCACACCGAAAGGTACAATCGCTAATACCCACACGCAAACAATACCCCATATAAGTGTATGTATGTGTATGTGTGTGTACACAAATACGATTGGGTTAAGAATGGAAGTAACCAGCGTGAGCAACCCTGAAGTTGGGTAACACCCTTAAAACGACCGTTGCGAGTTAAAGCGACCCTAGTGAACGGGGCTCGAGCCCACTTTGCGGCCAACCCTCAACCTGTTATGACCGTAATTTATATTATTTTTTCATTATCCATCTTATGCAGTATGTATTACGTTTTAAAAAACGACCGAGGTTTTATTTTTGAAAATAATATTTTTTATTCAAGAATTATGTATGCCATTTTCCTGAAAATGCGATTTTAATAATCTTATCTAAATTTTAAAAACATAATCTGTCGTTTTTCATTAATTTAAAATGTGGTAGAGAGAAGATCAAATAATATAAACTTTGTAAAAAGAGTTTAAATCAAATTATTGTGGTTGCTGGGTGAAGGTAACAAGAGAATTAGTCAAATTTCCCTACACATCGGACAGCTTGCATTATTTATTTAAGTTACTATTTGTTGATACCTTTTTATGCTGGTGTATCCAAAGAATATTTGAGAATGACAGAGTTTTCTTTAAATTTTGAAAACTATATTATATAATAAATAAGTAATTTTTATTTGATCATCGCTAAGTAACCGGAAATAAAACCTAATTTGTTTGGCAGTTGATTGATAAATAGAGAAATAATGTTCACAATACATATTGTATCTATTTAAAAGGTACTCATCTATCATTTTCTATTTTACATTTTTTGTTAGTAATTATGTATGAGATTATTGTAACACATACAGTAAGGATATTCATTATTGTTTTAATAGGGCCCGGGCGCGCTCTCGACGGCCCCGTATTTAATTTAACAATTTATTTTAGAAAATTGAGTTATCTTACTGAAAATTTGTATGCAATTTTGATGTTTACGAAATTATATAGTAAAAGCGAAATAAAAAATAAGCATAGTAAAAACGAAGTATTTGATTCCAAACGAACCACTTGCACTACTTCGTTTGAACCACTTACGAAATCACCAGTTTATATACTTATTTTCTATATAATAACCATCATAATCAAATTAGATATTGTGATACGAATGATACTTAGCTATCAAAGATTACACATTTCGTAAATCCCATTCACGAGAATTCATTGTTTGATAGGAACGTACATATAATATGTATGAGGGGTGAAATTGACCTCGTTGCCCCTGAGGGGGTTAAGGGCAGAATATGGCTTCTGTGAAATTTACTGTGGAGCGGAAGTCGTCTATTGTTTTATTAATGTGGGGGCGGAGGCTCTCGCGCTGGGAAGGGGAGGCTTTATGTTGTTATGACGCCGATAGATGGCCTCGCAGTAGCCGAATCTATTACAGATTAGTTTTTGGGGCTGTCGAGAGATGGTGGCTGCGGATTGAGGGGGATGCTGGGGGTGGTTTGGGGTACTTTCTCAGATATGCCTTGATAAATTGATAGCTCTCACTACGCTCACTTATCCCAATTGCATTATCTGCCTAATGATCAGCAATAAATTTCGTCTATTATAAATAAAGCAACGATTCAGTACAAGTTATATGCATGCTTCAATGATGCGTAACAGATGGTGTATTCTCGGCGATATCGTCGTTGATCAATTGAATAATTTATTTAAAGAGGACGATTTAAATCTACTTTGCTCCGATTTCCAAACGTGGGAAATTTCTTTGAATAATTGCAAACATTTGATTCTCATCTTGTTAATCAGAAGTTTTGCAGCATCCATTTGAAATTAATTAAAATTCCGTAGTTTTATGCGCCTTTGATATGAATTCAACACACGTTTCATGTCCGTTTTTCTGTATATGGTATGTGGGAGGACGAAAGTTTAAAACAGTTTGAGCGCTTTAATAACTAAGCCGTTTGTTTGTGCTGCAAATATGCTTTGTTGCAAAAATGTTGACGCTATTGTGGTTTAGTTCTTCATATAAAATATTTGAATTCAACCAAGGATTTTCAATGAAAAGTTTCTTTAAAATTTACACACGATTAAATTATTATAATTTCTTTTTAATTGTTTGTACGATTTACTATTATATTTAATCGTGTTTTTAAAACACATGTCGTAAAATAATATATTATAAAATATAAATAAACCGACTAAAACTTTTAAATAATCTCAAAAAATCTCGACACGTATAATTAAATAGTTTTGACGTATTATTTCGTAATTTGGTAATTTTTAACTTAATAATAAAAATTATAACAAACCCCATTTTCTAATATATGTATAATACATGTACATAATATATAATACATAATACATGTAACTAATATATGTATAATACCTGTACACATCAACATACATAGTACATAATATATATAAATATGTATAGATATAATAGGTGGTTTTCTTTTTGATCGTTTTGCACATTACAATAGGTATGACAAATCTGTACCGTCTTGTCCTTTTGCAAACCTCACCCCCAGAGTATTTTCGGTAATATTTTATCCTTGTATTGACTTAGGTTTAACAGTGATCGATAACGGCGATTCCAATATTTTAAGAAATGTAAGAAAAACTTGATGAGACAATTATGTAGATCGTATGAATTAATAATGACATGAATATCCCGTGCAGTACTTTTGAATGTGTTCGCACCATAACGCTTAGTAGCCTGAATACTAGAGACATGTGTAAATGCAATTTTAGAATTTATTCTTAAATTAATTTTAATTTGCATTGAACATATGTATGTATGTACATACATATATGTATGTACATACATACATATATTTGGTCGACGATAGAAATATATTGCTTTTAAAATATAATTAAATTTAATCAAAAGGTCAACCACATTGTGAAAAAAAATCCACGTTCTTCAACATTCATATTATACTTTATAGATTAAAAGTAGATGCTTTTGCTCACATTCCACGATTGTTAGCAAACACCGATCGATGGCTGTGCCACAGTGAACAAAGGGACATACGTATGTATAGTACAAATGTATAATATATTGAGTATGTGTTAGTTGGGACGGGTGATGGTTTCGGAACGGATCACAGAGTGAGCGGTGGCTGTGTAACATTATAGAAGTAGAGGGTCAAAATAACCCCAAAACGAGACGACCCAAAGCGATTAAAGTAGGTATGCATTATTATTAAACCATCTTCAGTGGGTCCAGATACCCCAACAAAAGGATATATGGCATTTCACATATAACAATTAGATTCAAAACACACGTGTTTCCAATACCCTACCTTTCTTTTCGGTGCCTTCCTCAGAAAAGGATCTTCGTTAGAATTCCGTTCCGCTTTTATTTTATTCATTTTTTTGTGATGTCCTTTTTGGGTTATATTGTGTATTTTTTATATAGCTATATGTATAGTGTATGCCAATAACTATGTTCCCAAAAAAACACTCCTTTGTGGATATTTCATCGAATGGATCATTTCAATCGGCATACCTTTTGGAATATGAATACGTGGATATTAAATAATTTCAATTTTTGATCATTTTCATCGATTTATCACAAACAATTATATTAAACATAGCTG
This sequence comes from Arctopsyche grandis, assembly GCF_051622035.1. Taxonomy (NCBI): domain Eukaryota; kingdom Metazoa; phylum Arthropoda; class Insecta; order Trichoptera; family Hydropsychidae; genus Arctopsyche; species Arctopsyche grandis. Next base: position 22,079,993 of record NC_135355.1, on the reverse strand, counting down.
TAATTATTTTGTATTTTGTGTTTTTATTTAATCAATTTAAAAATCACTGACGAAATATTTAAATCTGTAGCTTCAAATTTATTTATTCAAAAGTTTTAACTTGTTGGCGTAACTAGTTCACATCATATAATGTGAAATATTTCTACCACATAATAATTTGGCAATTTGTTGGATAAAAAAGGTGCGTGACTGATTATACATAAAAAAGTTATAATAAACAGGTCCCATTGGAATCCTTTTACTTTGATGGCTTGGCAAAAAATGCTCAACAGAAAAAATAAAATTGGAATCTCGGAAGGCATACATCGAAAGATATCAATCGGAGGTGTGTGAAAAGAGCATAGGTAGATTAAAACCTACCCAAAAACCATTGAAAAAATACAAATAAAGCCACAAAAGAGAAACCGACAGATTTTAGATAAAAATGACTATATGATAAGAAATTTGAATAATTGTAAAAGCTGTATTTTGAAATATGTGAATGCGTGTGGTCTATTTGAAACACTGTGATATACGGAGGTCTGCCTTTTTTATTAAAGCTAAAACATAACCACATGAACTATTTTAAAAAAGGACAATATTTTATTTATGTATTTTGTCAATTTTTTTTTATAAATTTTGTCATCTTTAACGGCTGGACTAGTTTGGAATTAATAGAATCAAAAATTTGAACTATTTTTTTTTGTTATTTTATATATGCAATTGACAAACATGCATAACGAAATAATTCATATCAATTAGCACTGAAAAAACTTCATTACAAGGACACCTTTGATATATGCACGTATGTACATTTTATATCATTATACACAGATCTCTACTATGAGTGCTATGACAGGTTATCCCAAGGCGACACCTATGGTCAAATTTTTGTAAATAATTACTAAACATTACAATACAAAAGCGTCATCTATGAATAAACTGGCACAGTTAACAAATACATATACATATGTATGTACTACGAATTTGCGAAAAACACATTTTACATACATTGTAAGTAAGCATATTTTAATATCAACAAATTCAATATGCGACGAATTTGCAAGAAATTCAAAGGGAGGGGGGGGGGGAGGCAGGGGAAGACGCGTATGTACATACACCCAGCGCAAATCGAAGCTTGTCAGTCACAAATTTTACCTTAATGACCCATTTTTCGCCCTATTGAGTCTCACTTTCTGGCAATTTTGTTTTTATACTTTTACAGTTGTTTTCAGCATACCTCAACGTATTGTTGCCAAAAAGAATTTTTGTCGATCGCCGAGAAATCAAAAATTGTCACTTTCTAGGAGGAAAATTATTCTTTTGCGGAAATTTATCGACGAGCGGAGACGCATTGTACCTACAATAACTATATTTTTTAAGAAGTATAAAAAAACAATGGACATAACACCTTCGAAAGAGGAAAAATGGCAAAAAAAACTGACTTCTCAAGACTAACGGATTTTAAAGAGAATTTTACTTCAAAACTGCGTCAGAAATTAGGTCTGAGTTCATTGAAGTTGGAAAAAACAGTTAGCCTTAGAACAGTTCAATATAAACTAAATGAACTTGGTCTATTTTAACGGCGCCGTGCAAGATAAACCCCTCCTCACGAATAAAATGAAGGATACTCGTCTTTGGTAGGCCAAAAAGAAGAAAAATTTGTCAGTTCAAGATTGGGAGACGATTACTTTTTCAGATGAATCCAAATTCAACCTGATTGGATAAGATGGGATGGCGCAAGTACGACGAAAATCAGGCGAACGCTATAAAGAATCGTGCTTAGCGTTGACTGTTTAATATTCGCCATGGTATGGTATTGGGGGCCATCACACGGTATGGAGTATAAAAAAATCATCGACAAAAGTGTTATTCCTACATTAGAAGGCTTAACGGAAATGGTTAAGGATCTTGTCTTTCACTGTGATTCAGCACCGGCACATCGTTCAAAATTTGAGAAAATTCAAATTGTTTTCAGAATTAATTTTAATTATTTTTAATGCATTGGTATATCACCATTTGGTTTTTTTTTAAATATCGATCAAGATAAAGATAAACTCCATTGAATGGCCAGGAATCAGCTCAGATCTAAATATAATCGAAAATATGTGAAGCAAAATAGGCAAAAAAATTAGAGATAAGAAACCAAAAACCATAAAATAATTAAAATACATTATTTATGATGTATGCTACAATGATATTAGTGATGAATTATTAAAAAAATAATATGAATCACTACTTAAACAAATAAAACTATTTATTAAAAACAAAGGGGGTCCCATTAAGTATTAAAATAAAAAAAAACATTTTTATTTGTATTCCCTACTATTATTTGAAGTCTCCTTGATATGTTGAAAAGCTTGAAGAAGAAAAAAAAATCGTTTTTATCGATTTTTTGATTAATGAAATCTACTTCAGGTATAAAAAAAATGTTCATTTGTACTTCAAATTTACAATGATTTTCGTCATAATGTTATCTATTGACGAAATCACTTTTTTTTTGCTGCATATTGATGAAGAGGAGTTGCAGAAAGTAATACGAAAACTGTTATTTTAAATTCCTTTCCTAGACTTCTAAAATATATCGTTATTTGCATGTGATGCAACTGATAAGCTTAGCTTTGCGCTGGGTGTATGTACTTATGTATTTATGTATTTACATACATTAGTATGTATGTACGTTCATCGAGTGTTATGTACTCATCGAGATAAGTACATAAACTAGAAAAATAAACCAGGGAGATTGATTATAAAACCATAACTAAAAACATTTAAATAAAAAAAACTTTCTTTGAATTTTGTTTTCTATTAGTGTTCTACCCGTTGACATTTTAACGGGTGGTTCAAAGGAGTTAGAATTAAAGTCATTACTTATATTGAATTTGCAAAAAGAACAGAACTTAATTTTGAAAAAATACCAGTGAATCTGATTGGATTTTGAAAACAAGAACAAAAACGCGTTAATATGTAATTCAATTTACCTAAATCATTAACTCATCAATTAAAGATGGAATATTTAAAAGGTTTTTATGAAGAATATACATAATTTGTTCATGATATTTTCTAATATGTAGTATTTAAATTAGGGGACTTAATGGTTAAATCACATAAAATAATATATTTTACATACGACTGATTTAATTTTAATGGGATATAACAAAATTTCATCTTTGTACATAGTAACAATAGATGAGAATTTTGTAATCATGCGTACATTCGAACTCGAGATTTTGACTGATTCGAACTCAGAATCGATCACTGATCACGTTTCCGTGATCTAGAAAAAGTATGTGTGTGTTTGTGTGTCTGTGTATTTTGGGGATTTTTTGAACACCGTTAGTCCTATCGAACTGAAACTTAGTATCGGTTACTGAAATTCTTATCGATACGACGAAAAATTTTTAAATTTTTAAGTTGACCGGAAATTGTTTCTCCCCTTATAGGTGTCCTCTTTTTTAAGTTTTTGAATTCAATTATCACCCAAACCGCTAACTGAATCGGACTGCAATTTGTTTACATATAATATAAATTATAAATTTTATAACTTAATATTTTTTGAATATTTTTACCTGAACCGGAAGTAGTACTTTTACTCTAGATAATTGAGTTTTTTTATCTTTTTCTCAGAAACCTTTTGTTTTATTGAACTGAAATTTTATATCTAGCTTTTACTTAACGATGTGTATGAATATTTAATTAATAACTAATAGTGACTAGCCAATACCCAATCAATGTACATATTATGTACGTAGGACTCGCCAATCCCAATTGGAGTCATGTTTTTTTTAACGACTCCACAGCCCTGATTATACTACGTATGTAGTATAGGTACATACAAAATATGAATACATACTAAAATTAAAAGAAAACGGTCTCAATGTCGAAAGGTGTTTCGTTGCATATGCGTTTCGGTTGGTTCCTTTTTGCCTTTGTGTTGTTTGTCGGTGTAGTTTTGTTTCAATCGTTTATTCCGGGGCCCCATAGCCTAAGGGCTCCACTAATTACGAAATCCGACGAGACGAGCCGAAGTTGGGCGAAGATTCGCCAAGTCAGTCTCAGTATTATACTATTATACACGTATGCTTGTATGTATACGAGTTTGACCCAGTGGCGCTATCATAATTTAAATATGCTTACATCTAAAAGAATTATATGTAATTATATTAAAAGTTATATCTTCATACATATGTGTATCATTTTTTTAGCACATAGAAATATGTTTGTCTCAAACTAAAAAAACCATGACTAAAATGTTGTACAAACTATCTTAATAATTACAAAATAATGGAATAGTAGCCAAAGAGTTTATTGGAAATAATTCATGAATTTCTTGGTGTGATGAAATAGCTTAAAAATTTGGTAGATACTTCATATTTTCTTATAATTTTATATTTTGATCGGTTTTCAAAAAAAATATTATATACATTTGAATAGATGAAAATGAATAGTAATTTACATCAAAATGATTGAAAACTTACTAAAAACAGAATTTGTCATACACTAAAATTCATTTAATTTTAATTTGTCTTAATTAACAGAATAATTCTTTTAAAAAATAGTTTTTTATATCAAAATTGATCAAAATATAAAATTATTTCAAAATAATATCAAACTTTGTCAATAGAAGATGTAAGAAACGATGTTTAAAGAACAGGTCCAGAAATGTCTGGAAACGGGCCAATTCTGACGGTAAAGGTACGCACGATGAAGTTTTAGAATTTTTTTCCTACCTTAGCAATGTGACGAAACATTTCAGGAGGCTATTTTAATGTAAAATTATTCCATTTATATTATGAGGTGAATAAAAAAATAAACTACTAAAACGGAACTAGAATTTAAATAGACCATCGAAAATCGGTAAAATTTATGATTTTCACAACCTTGAATGGGTTATATTGTTATATATTTATTTTAAAATTTTTGTACTATATTTAACGGCTTCTCCATGATAAAGAACTTCTTTTCCAACACGGGGTGTTTCCAAATTCGTAATTGACGTATGTACATACATGCTCCAGTATAAATGTATAAGAATGAATCGCATTATATTAGTTAAAAGTTGCGTAAACACTGACCAACAAGGCACAACTCTTTTTAAATACATTCAACTAACAGATCCAATCTTACTTCATCCGGATACATACACACACTATCGCACAAATAACTCACAACCATCCACACTACATAGATCTTGTCCTCGTCAAGAACTGCCCAAAAATATCGACACTAAATGCCCTTCAAGCCCTGTCGTCTGATCATCTCCCGATAATCTTCTCAATCGACGGGAAACCCGAGGAAATCATCAAGCATAGTTGGGATTACGGGAGAGCTAACTGGCGAGAGTTCAAGTCGTACAGAAATCACCAAACTATTCTAACATCTACCACACTCACAAACAAAACAGAAATCGACAGTTCCATAATACACCTGACGGAATCAATAACTCAATCCACAAACCTTCACATACCTAAGACACAATACATTGAACACAAACTAGAGATAACCGACTTTGTTGCAAATCTAATAAAAAGTAAAAATAAACTCCGTAAAATTTGGCAAATATCAAAAAATCCAGCACTGAAAACATTAATAAATAAACTCACATATCAAATTAAAATTAGAATCAAAGAAATCAAAAATGAAGCTTGGTCTAAAAAATTTGAAAAATTAGGCTCAGTTGATGGTTCTCTATGGAAATTAGCTAAAGCGATTCGCAGGACAAAAAACTCGATTCCTCCATTAGATGATGCAGGAATCACAGTGATGCGTGATTGCGACAAAGCAGAACTCTTATCAAAATCTTTCCAAAAACATCACACATTCACACAACATTACAATCACATACCAACGCATAATAAAGTCAACCGGTCCATTAAAATCATCACAAAAACTCCCACTAACAGTACTAAAAATGCAAAGGAGGTATGTTAAAATATAAAATTGGTGCATCCATGTGAAATCCAAAATATAATACAAAATATAATTAAAATAAAAAAGCACCTGGGCGAGATTCAATAGATAACATCATAATGAAATAACTTCCATTTAAAGCTTTAGTCTCATTATCTAAAATATTCAACGCATGTTTACTCACCGGGTATTTCCCAGAATACTGGAAAACAGCCAACGTAACTCCCATACCTAAGCCCGATAAAAGCCCAAAAAACCCGGCCAATTATCGACCCATTAGTTTACTTTGCACGCTTTCAAAAATTCTGGAAAAAATAATCTACACTCGTTTACTCAAAGTCGTAAATAAGAAATTAATAAATGAACAATTTGGATTTCACACTGGACATTCCACGACCCAACAACTAACAAGACTAACTGAACACACCTTTTTTATGTACTTCTTTATTTATGAACATTGTAATTACTCATATGACCTATCGTCAAATTCAATTATTTATAAAATGTCTTCATACTATATATACAATAGCACAAAATATCGAAGTGAAACATATAATAGGCTTGTAGAAATCAACAGTAACCAACACAATTGATTCATATTATACAGCAGTAAATTTCACCGAAACGTATCGAGCAGAACCGATTTTCTTTGGCCACTGTGGAAATATTCATGCATGATATGACATCATGGTGGCGAGTGCGCCCGTACTAGCAAAGTTGCTGCCACGTGCATAGTTGCAAAAGTGCAAAGGTGCTGCCACGTGCATAGTTGCAAAAGTGCAATGGCGCTGAAACGTCATATTGTGACAATATTGACTCGACGATAAGACGCAAGCAATATTGCACCATATCGTCGCGCTCTATAATTTATATCGATGGCTTGGTGGACCGATATTGTATGTCCATTTTTGAATTTGTATCGAATTTTAAGTTTGTAGATACTTGAATAATTTAGGTTTTTCCTTTCGAGGTAATTTATGTAAAATTCAATATGTAAGCCGATTTATTATTATTATTGCACTCCAAAACAAATATGAACGTGCCGAAAACGGGCGGCTCTGTACATATATACATACATAGATAGTATGAATAGAAGTAGTCTTTTCCGTGCAGTGCTGTGCCAATCTGTTGACGTGCAGTGTGGGATAATATTATATAAACGGATCTCAAAAAGTCATTCAAACAATCGTCTAGCTACCAAGTTATATGTTATGCGTATATCATTATTGTCCTTTACGTTTCACTAGTTACGGAATTGAAAGACTTCTGGGTCATTTCTTCCTTAAAAACGACGGCAGGTGGTTATTGCTTGACAGCTGTGTGGTTGTCGAAATATTTTGGTCCATGTGTTTCCTTTTTCAACGTACCTAACATAAATAAATGAAAAAAAAACGATTTAAATAAAAATAACAATTACACCGTTATGCAAAAAAAATCGTCACCGGTTGTTACATACACAAGGCGAAACTGACATCTTGAGAATTTAATTCATAAGTATATTTATTTAAATGTAGACAGAAGATATGTTTGACTTTTTACGAGCTTTTTATTTGCATGAGTGTAAAATACCAAGGAGGGAATTGAAAGGACCGACAGTTGTCCTGCTTGTGAAACTCATTAACTGCACATGACATAAGAAAACTTTCGTACGTATTGTGTTCGTAGTGTTTCCATTCGCCGGGAAACAAAAACGCGTTGCACATTTTTAATTTAGCTGCATCTTCGTTGCAAGTTGCACTAAATATTGCAGTGTCATTTGTCTTTGTTGCGAAGATTATGCTAGAGCTCACCTCCTTCCTCCCCTTTTCCCTTCGGCTCCCTTCGCTGTCCTGTTTTTATTTTGCCGAATAATAGCACGCCATACTATTTTCCACGAGTGTCTTGTAAATATACGTTTCCTTGTATATGTACTTAAGCTAAAGAACATTAATCGAATACGGAACGGAATTAAAGCGAAACGCAAAGTGCGGGCTTAATCTATTAAAACAACAAGTCGTTATAAATTTCATATTAAAATTTTCCTTACCCCGTCTCCTTTGCGTTTGCCGCCCTTCGCGCGAAAAATGCCCCCCTTCAATGCAAATTGAATTTCTGCTACCTTTTCTCCGTCCATAATGGGTATCTATTTTAACCGAAAACCTAATTAAAAGTGGGATTTTCCTACAATGAAACGATTTTAATCCCATATGATACATAGATCATATAATACATGAGTGGAAATATAAACTACGTGGACTCAATCCTTTTGACAAATACATATTATATGTACATAGGTCTGTATCAGGGGTCCCAAATCTGAGTATTCGAATACCTTTTAAACGAACTTAATTTTATTTTCAATCAACAGCACATTTCACTCATGTTTGATGTATCAGGTAAGGATTCTTTTAAAATATTAATAACATCTTGAGCTTTCTAAAACTTCATCTTAATAGTTTAAAGCTTACTATTCGATATTCGAATGTATTCAAATATTTTGCAGCTATAATATTTATTTTATATATACCATCGCTATTTCTATATACATATGTACCATTGCTGTACCCGTTGTTATTTCAACGGGTGGTTTCGGAAAAATAATGAATACATGCATTAAAATAAAGTTGTGAATTGAAACTGAAATTGGAATCGGGAGTCGGAACTGAAGTAGGAATTGGAAATCTGAACAGAAATAGGAACCGGACTCTGAAATTGCAATCGAAATCAATATAATAAAGGAATGACAGGTTTCTTTATACGTTACTATGGTTCGATGTGTACATGCAAATTTATTTATACACACATACAAATCACCTTTTTATATACAAATCATATGTAGTAAAACATTTTCATATACACCAGCAACATACATACATAGGTCAGTGGCTAGTGTACGTATAATGCTAACAATTGAGGGGGCGCGGGTTTGAGTCTAGATCTAGTGTTGCTGGCCAGACCTTGGATATATGTACATATGTATGTACATACTTGCATAAATATGTGACTCCGCTTGATCTTTTCCTACCAAATTGGCCACCTACCCTCATTTGATACGGTAGTTTGAATTTAATTTCAAATTTATATATACATATGTATGTACATAGATACATTCCACAAAGTTGGCCATATGTACATACATAGATATCGCCTTAGGACAAATTCCGTGATGATTCCATAGTAAAAATAAATTAAAAAACCATACTTTACATTATTATTCACTGTCTAAACGCTTATGTTTTGTATGGACGTTAAAAAAAGTGAATTTGCGTGACATGACAATGTCTCGAAAAATCTGAAAACGCTCTTTAACAGGTTATTAATTATCCATAAAAAAACCATTTCTTTTTCTACAGTATGAATAAAATTAGTGAATCTAATGTTTTATGGACAAGACGCGTTGAAATCCAACTAAAATCGTCCAATATTATTTAGTGAAATAGTTTTTACATGTTTGGGTTTGTGCTCCGACTTTACGATGCCAAATTTGAGGTTGGCAAATTAGGGACCTCAGTTTGGACGCGAGGTCCAGTGTGCAGGTGGTTGTCTTCTCTCCTCCCTTTCCACCCTCACACGTTTGAATCTTGAATAATTTAGGAAAGGCTACGTGGCGGGTCAGATCCCATGAGATACGAGCTTCAAACCCAAAACTACCCGATGGACGTGAGTGACCGTCGACAAATGCAACTGACCATGTCGTTCATTTTATAGTCTATTTTAGAGATTCTAAATTATGCTTCTGCCATTTCGTACACGTTTTATAATTGATTTGAAGCTCACCGTTATTTAACTTAAGTTTTTTAATTTGTTTTGGACTTCCAAAGTTTACAATCTATCTTTTCGTACCTGTGTATTAAGTCTTCGCCTTATTTCAACAGCGGGGGCGAAGGCATGCTTCAAAGCGGAACCGGGGATAATTAATTAGTCTCCATTGCCATTCGGTATGTAATTATAAGCAACAGTTAGAGCACGGAGGTGCCGTAAAGCAAATAAAGCACAACACGGGAAAAAGCAACCGAGTGAGAAAAAGGCACGCGGATTATTGCTGAACAATAAATTTTGCGCGGTAAAATTTCAGCACACCGTGAAGGAAAAATGCTTAGATAAATATAAAATAACAGAAAACAAAATCAACGGGAAATTAATTCATTAGAAAATCTTACGATTTCGTTTTTCTTTCATCGTATAGAAATGAATGTGAATGAAATAACCTAAAAGAACTAAGTACCAGAAAAATTACAAACAATAATGCTATAATTAGCCAGGAAATCTCCTGAACTACCAGATCTACACCAACAAATTTATAAAGGTCTTGATTACGATAAAATCACTCTAAATTTCAGGTACGGACATACGTTTGCATATCCATATATGTAATATGTATGTACATATACAGTAATCGAATAGCACTTAAACTTTACTATGCATATTTGATATTAATATTAATTTGGATTTGGACCTTTTTCTCCTATTATTAGTAAGCACTTACATGAATGTGTACATATACATATACATATACATATACAATGTGTACATATACTTTTATTATTATAAATATACTTTATTAAAAAAAACATTTTCAAAGTAATGTTATAAATTAATGCTATGTGTTTTTTTTATTTATTTATAATTGTTTTTTTTTTCCTTATATTTACCACAGTGCCACTACAGATTTCGCAATGGCGATACCTATGGCCAAGATTGTACATGTGTATGTGTAAAAATAGATAGGTAGGTGGCCAATTTGGTGAGCCATCGTTTCAACAATGAAATCAGATAAATTGACAAACTCTGATAAGAAACGATCGATATGGAGTCACACACATACATATATCCAAGGTTTGGCCAGCAACACCGGGACAGAGCTAGAACCTGTGAACCCTCACCTGTTAGCATTTTATCTACGCTTTTAAATGCATGTACATATGTATGTAGTAGCTTTAATTTATTTTTATTTGAGAATATAAATTTATTGGTGTAAATCAGGTAAGTGCAATAAATTGATATAAGGTTTATAGGTACAATTTCAACGAGCATTCCTGATTTACTGTCAAAAAAAATATCCAAAATTTTAATTACACTCCATTCATTATTTTTCTATATGCACTATGTAATGACAAATTTCACCTATGTATACATGAAAGCTTCACATATGTATTTATATGTATGTACATGTGAAAAAATGTTCATGCAGTATTTTCTCTTCAAGCACATTCGGTATAAGTTTAAATATTGAGCTTAAACCCATAGAAAGGGTTGGTCTACCGTAAACTGAAATTACCTATACTTCAATATAAACCATAGTGTCACACAATGAAAGGAAAGCGTTTCTGTTTTTGCGGCAAGAGCTCGCCCGATGATAAAAGAATCCTTGCACATATGATGAGCTCTCCCCCTCTACAGGATATTTTCCGGAATGAAAGGCCTTTTTAACGAGGGTCTGGCACAGAGGACGAGTACGAAAGGGTGAGTATGAGGTGGGGGTGGCGTGGGAGGGTCGCGCAAACAATCTTGCATACATTAGCGCCTTCACCTTAACGGGTGGGGTGGATGGGAGGTAAGGGTGAGTGGGTGCGGGAGGGAGACGAGTCCTCTACGGCGTAGCACGTAGTTGTTTGACGCAACGACAAGACTCATCTCCATGCAAATGAAGTCCCCGGGTCCGCCGCGACAAATCTATGGCCGATTCGGGTGGATCGGTGGCGCCATCGTTTCCGCCTTAATTAAAATGCTCACAGCCTCCGGGTTAAATACACCCAAGACAGGGTTGACGGTGCAAACGTGCACAAGGTCCATACGGATGCTACACCACACTAATTCTATAAACACTGACTATTATGTACAAGTACACACAGTCTCAATGACAGCTTAATCGGTAGCAAATGGAATTTTGTTTTTATTGAATGTACCAGTTTTTATGACGTACATTTATTATATAGTTAGTGACCTGGTGTATTTGATACACATTCGGTAAGTAACAGGAGTGAGAATGACAGGGAAGGAGGAGGGAGATTTTCCCAAATGTGCAGGGACGGACGACCCAAATCAAAACCAGTTCTACCGGATTTTGGTCAAATTCAACCTTCGGTATTGCCGTTAGAACAAAACAGACTACCGGTAGTACCGAAATATGTTGGTTTCAAATTAATATTAATTGAATTGTTTTGAAACTAGAAGAAAACGTTGTATCGGGTAATTTGTATGGGTAAGTCAAAGAATGAGCCAACACTCAACATTCCTTTTGACCTGCTATTTAAAGGAGCCGTTAAGTGTCATAAATTTAAAATAAAAAATAAAGTATGTCGAAAATATCGTACTTACATACGTACATAAGAGACTTCCGAATACATATTCATACATATTGATATACAACTGACTCTTAACAATGGGAAGTCTCGTCACCCTTTGATTTTTTCAGAAATCTATTTTTTTACTTGAAAATAATTTGAATACATATGTACTTAAAAGTATATGATATTTAAAAGTTTAAAACCATCCCTTCCACACAAGAAGTCCTCAATGCAAGGAGTACGCAAAGATTTATTTACTTGTTTTGGCACCCGCTTATCAGTAATCCGCATAGTGTAAAAAGCAAGAAAGTATTTTATTAAAATAAATAATGATAAACCGAAAATTAACCAACTATTAATTAATTATTATTTTATGGACAGTTAATTGAATATTATTACCCTATTTGCTTAAATAAATCAATACCGGTAGTGGAATTCTTTTCGGTAGTACGGGTAGTGACAAATGTCGGTATTTTTGAAATCTTTTTACCATCCATACATATGTATGTAGATGGATATATCTTCAAATTGATAAAATGATTTAGTATCATTATACCATTCTGTTATATAAAAAAAGTTTTCGTAATCGTAGTATATCCATTAAATGAAATCAAATCGTCTTTTTTGGCTGTTCAACGGAAATGGTAAAATTTGACCTATTTTGCTGTCGTCCTATCTGTAGTATCCGGAAGCTGTCTTGAAAGGAAAACGCTGTTTATATTTCGTCCCCTATGGTCTTTCGATCGGAAATTTTCCGGGAAGTCCAAAGCTAAAGAAAAGTAGATTATCGAATACGTACATATGTATGTACGTACACAGATAGAGCAACGCAAAACACTATTACATATAGTAATACATGTACATATTTAGGTACATACATATATTATAATAATATTTTGTGTATATTGTACAGACATCAGTGGTTTCCAAACTTATTGCTACTAGGACTCCGTTTTGAAAAAAAAATCTTACTTTGTTGCCTCCCTCTTTATTTCATAAAATAATACAAACAAATTTTTAAATGATAAAAATGTATAAATATAAAAAAGTACAAATGTAATTGACAGAACAATATAATTCTTCTTCAAACCGTATTATCGGCAAGAGGGGTTTGGTGACAAACGAACGATAGATTAACAGAACGGCAGCTTTAAACGTAATTCTCGTTTTCTCGAATGATAGATTGCACATCAGATGACGAGTAACCTTTCGATGTGCACAGATGCAATTATTAAAATGGTTATTATTAAAATTGAGTTGGATCTTTCTGGCGAGTTAATTAAGGCAAGATTCGGAACTTATCGAATCTTGCCTTATTAAACATTCTGTGGTCTTGTCCTGGGATGGAGGCTAAGAGCAGGGTTTTGCTTGACAGCGTTAGTGGTTCTCTCATTGGCCCCCTGCATCATGGGGATCTAATAATAAATAAAGCATCGCTTAGAGCTTTAGAAACGTTCGTGGAATGCTTTGGGAAGCTGTGTTCCCCTGGATGCTACTACTCCACTTAATTGAAAAACCATTTATGAGTTTATTTTTATTTTTTTATAATCTGTGAATGTGTGTGTGTGAGTGTGCGTTTGCTGTTTAGGTGTGTGTATGTATTTGTGCTTTGTGCTTTGTGCTTTGTGTGTGTGTATGTATGTGTGTGTGTGTGGGTGTGTTTGTATGTGTATGTACGTGTGTGTATGTGTGCTTATGTACGCATATACTTACTTGAGGTGTGCGTGCATTCGCACGGCACATTTCAGGTATTAATTCCTAACGCATGTACGCTTTATGTGTTCATGCGTTAGTGTTTATTTTATACTTGGTTATGTACAGTGTGGGTTTTTTATAAGAGCAGTGATGTGCGGTTGTTCTTGTGCGATATTCATGAACAACCATCTCGTTCTCCGACGAAAGGGTCTCCTGAAAACTCCCTCAAGCACCGCATTGAATAACTTGGGCGAGATTGTATCTCCTTGTCTTACTCCTTTTCCTATGCTAAATCTATCTGTACCTGAAAAAAATTTAACCGAAGCTGTGGCATTCTTATATATTGCAGCTAACAGTCCCACATAGGGTTCCGGCACTCCCTGTGTTTGTAGAGCGTTAAGTACTGCATTATGGCTCACTGTATCGAAGGCTTTCTCATAATCGACGAAACCTAGGCACAATGGCCGTTGATATTCGTTGGCGCGTTCGATTAGTTCGCCAACTACTTGGAGGTGGTCCATTGTGCTGAAATTTGTCCTAAATCCTGCCTGTTCTATAGGTTGGTTTTCGTCGAAGATATTCTTCAGCCTTTCTGTAATAACCTTCGTGAAGAGCTTGTAGACCGCTGAAAGTAAACTAATGGGTCGGTAGTTCTTGATATCGCTTTTATCACCTTTTTTGTGTATTAAGATGATAGTTGCGTTATTCCATCCTTCTGGTATAGCTTGGTTCTTGATGCATTTGCTGAAAAGCCTAGCTAAGATATTATTTAGGGGGAGCCGCCACATTTTAGTAAGTCAATGGGAATATTATCTTCCCCTGGGGTTTTACCGTTATATATATATATATATATATATATATATATATATATATATATATATATATATATATATATATATATATATATATATATATATATATGTATATATGAATTACTATAAATGCATACAGTTGGTTATGTATGTATGTATGTACATACATATTCAAATATGATTTATTTCAATTATATCCAACCGAAACATATTCAATTAAAATGATCGATTTGTTAAATAGTGTAATTGATTAACCTAATTGGCTTACTTAAATTTTGCATTGAAATTTTCCAATAGAACTGCTAGTGTTGGCGCACATTTATTCAAATTATCGAAACACAGTCGATTCTTCGAAATACGTCTGGTTAGGTATTTGTGTTTGTATGATACACAAGCATGAATGCGTTCAATAATCACACATTCCGACCGAGTGGGACCGGCTCGATTAAATCAATTAACGCATCTCCGGCGAGAAGCTGTTAGCGCGCCGCGAAAACCGTCGCAAAACCGGTTCGCACATCCGACCGGTGCGGTGCATTCGATCCGATCCACTTTTTAGCCCGTTCGGTTTTTTTTCGATTCCATTATTGATGTTTGTATAATCGAATTATTGTTATCGTCGTTCGATTTTCGGGTAATGTATGTAAATGTATTCGCTTGTCGCGCATGTGTTAAAACGGCGCGCTGCGGTTATCAATTAAGTCTCGGCTCGCGCTGTTAACTCAATTAACCGCACAATCTGTCAAAACTTACACAGCTCAATTAATCCGAACGATTATTTTTTTCAACACGTCAAATCGTGCTTCATTCGCAATGTTCTACAGTTAAAATGACATATCACTCATGTAAAATTCAGTTATCTTTGCACAAACATATGTATGTATGTATGTATGTACATATGTACAGATATATTATATAAATTGGTGGTATACAGATACATTTTTGATAAAATTACATTTTTGGAGTATTATTTTTTTAATATTAATCATCAAATTTCAAGATGCTGAAAACTAGAAAATTGTGAGAAATGAGTAAAGGTTGCCAAATTGTTGCCACCGTTTCAATGAAAATCAGATAAATAGGAAACGATTGACCTGGAATCATAAACCAAGGTCTGGCCAGCAGCAACCCGTTACCACTATATTCGAAAGTATATATACTAACCACTAGTACACGCTGCTGGTTATGTTTTCGGAAGAGCAAAAAAATGGTTGCTCAAACTTAGTGCATTTATATATATAATTATTATGCGTATTTACATTTATGTACAAATGTACATATTTACTTACATTATTAATATTGAATAGACCATAGAATTGTTCCCATCCAAGCACAATCCTTTAACCAATACTACCGGAAGTTTTAAGAAGATGTTGCAAGATTTTTCATGATCGACTTATGAAAAAGCGTCGTATCAAGAGAAAGTTAAATATACAAAAAAATAGTATCGATTTTTACATACCTCCTTTACGTTTCACTTATGATTACAATTCAGGAAAAAGTTTGCCTCTTATCCGATCGTTTTCATACTTTGCCATATTGCTCATTTTGGTCATCAATATAAGTAAATGGATCCTCCGTCATTACGATGGTGCAAAAATATCGTGTAAGACGCGTTTGATATCTGCCCGGCGAGAGTCGTTGACGTTTATCCATCGTTTGTTTATTAGTTTTAAACATAGATGGCGGTAGTAAAATAAAATTATTGATATTTTTATTCAAAATAATAATTTTATATACAAATTATAGAAGAGGTATGTTTTTAAAAAACTTTTTTATTAATAATTGTTAGTTGTTATTATTTTATTAACAGCGTCCTGTGCTTCTAACCAATAATTTATCTCGATAAAAATCAGGAAAAGTGAATTTTTTAACACTATTTATGAACATCTTCCTCGTTTTGCACAATGCTGAATGTCGTTGTCGTTGATGTCGTCTGGAATTTGATGGACGATACGCCCCCGCTCCTTCCGGTTCTGTGCCAAGTGCAAGGAAGTGTTAAGGATCGATCCCGTCAGTTCTTTAATTTAGTCTGACCATCTCTTGGGAGACCGTACTCCAGCTCGCCTTCCCTCCAGCGTTCTGGTTACTATCAGCCTATCCAGACTATCCACAATCTTCCTGGTCATATGGCCAGGAAGCATGAACTTTTTTTCTAAAAGTTGTGAAGAGTGTCTCTGAGACTGCCAGATGTATGAGGATGGAAATGTTTGTATGTCTTGCGATCCATTGGATGCACAGCATCCGACTCCAAAACCGCATTTCGAATGCATCTAGCATTTTCTTTTCTCTCTTTTTTAGCGTCAATATCTCGACTTCATACAATGCAATGGGGAACACCAGAGATTGCACCAGACGGATTTTCATGCATCTCGTAATAGAGCGGTGTTTCCATATTTTTATCAGATTTCCAATATCGCCGTTTTCGCCATTCCTACTGTTATGCAGATTTTCGATTAGTGTCCTCCTTCCCCTGAGAACAAGGCGCCTAGTTGTCGACTTCCCCATAGTCGTGGTCATAGCGTTGAACTGTATGGGAGTCTCAAATCTGTCAACGAATAGGATTTTGTGAATAAACTGAACATTCAATAGTCACCTACTGTAGTTTAATTATGTCAATTATGATAAGTTTTGATTGAGATTTGAAATATATTTGAATAAATAAGGTAGATATCCAAAGTCGCCTTTTTGTCAGAAACTCCCATAAAAATCGCATCACGCTCACAACGGCCATGGCGAGAGCGGTCTTTTCAGAAAATAGTTATTTCTTATTAGAAAAGTTGTTGAAAACTTCCTTGGATATTTACCTTAATTTAAAATACAAAAAAAAATCCGAAAAAATGTAAGAACTTTATGAAATAAAACACTTACCAAAATGTCATATTTTAACTTCATTTTTGAGCAGATAAATCGATTGGTTCGAGGCAAGGGGACACTGTTTAGAATCGATTTATTTGACGTTTTCTTGATTCGATGCTCATTTTTCATCGGGTCCATCGTGGGAAATACAAAATTCGCATTTTTTGTTCCGGCTCAATACGTACACACATATATACATATGTATGTACGAATACAATTCACCGCATACATTTTTGTTGAATCGTCTACCCATCTTCCTTGAGGTCTTCTTTTCACTCCTTTATATTTTCTCGTGTACTATTCTAGAACTGATATTGTTCACCTTTTATCGATTCTTCTAGCAATGAGGCCCGCTTATTGCAATTTTAATTTCTTCACTCTATCCATTAAATATAACCACTACTCTAGTCATACTTCTCACCCACATATTCCACTTCCTGTATTTTCTCATATAGCATACAGCGTTCCATACTCCTTTGAGTGCATTGGACTTTGTGTAGCATCTAGGAGCTCCTAGATGCTACACAAAGTTAGATGCTACACATCTATCCAAGATTCACACCCATACGTTATCACTGGCAAAACACATTAATCGAAGATAATTTACTTCAGGCAAAGTGGCATTTTAGATTTAAAAACGTCGTTCATTTGTCCAAATGTACTTCATCCTAATTTAATTTCTTTTATTTCCTCTTATTTACTAACGGACATGTTTATTTCCTATTATTTACTACCGTACATTTATATACACATAATATGTATATAACAGTGATTTTACTACATATTACACAAAGTTGATATTTTCATGGGTGGTTTTTGATTGAAATACGTGTTTTTAACAAAGTTTATTTTATTAAATTTGATACTAAGCCCTGCAAATACGATCAAATGCGGTTTTGGGCGAAAATATTTTGGAAATATCATACATTATACATATTTCCAGTATTATGAAACCGGGAAAACATAATAGGCTTACCCATTTCCAGCTATGAATTCACAAATGATATTTGATATTGAATGTATGAAAATAGTGCAAACAAATGGGTATTACAATACACCATCACCAAATTTCAGACTACATTTTATGTACTACGTCATCGCAAATATTAAACGGCAAAGTTTGGTGCTCGCGTGCAGAAATCAACGATATCTGTTGCCTAAATCTAGATATCGTCGTTGCGAAATGCGAGATGATCCAATGCGTCCTCGTTGTGTGGTGGTGAGACGAAACCTTTCACAATGCCACCGCATACAATGTGAGCACTATTCCAAACCGCTTGAAAGTCCACGTTCGACCGGACCATTTAATAATAATGGGATCGTCAATCGAAGGATGATCGATCGCGCATCCCAATTCTCAGCTAATTTGCGTCGACCTATGGCGGTGTAAATCGAAAGTCGTGAACGAGTCTGCTTTTCGAGAAGAGAAGAGAAGAAGCTGCATCTCGTCTCCGGCAAATGCCACGCGTAATGACCGTGTCGTAACGAACTGTGAAACGTTTGCTTTTTGTTTCACAACACGAGCACTATGAGCGCGTTAGAAATTAAATGATTGGAAAATTAGGAATGAAAATTTATACGAATTGTACATATGTACATATGCACATATCCTATGCATATTAGACCGGAGCGAAAAACGTGAATTTAAGATTTCATTTTTTTTAAGTTAAATAAATAATTTCATCGATTTTAAACAATGGGTACCATTCATCGGCCCGACAAATAAAAAAAAATCGGGTGTGACCAACCCATGAATTTATCTATGTATTTGAGGAATATAAGAAGGTTACAAAACAAAATTCGATATTGAACTAATAACTATGATAACGATACAAATTGATCGCAAATACATGGAAACTTGCACAAGACAAAAGTTCTACTTGCGGTTGTCGGATTTTGTTAAAAAAAAATTATTATTTAAAATCAGTATAATTATTATACACATTAAATATCAAGAGGATAAAAATAATTTAAAAGGTCAAAATAAAATAATGAAATATTGTTTTAAAAAAAAATACTACTTCCGGCTTACGAAATCTGACCAAAACGTTACCAAATCTAAGTTAGTACATAAAGAATACAAATATAATTTTTCAGGTTAATACGTTCAGGGGTGTGGACAGGATCCAGGCGACAACATTTTTGACCTTTCTAAGAGGAGAAAATCCCACTTCCGGTTCACTAAATTTGGTGATTTTATTTTTAATTTTTACTTAAAATCACTATCTTTATTATACACAATAAATATCACGACGCTTAAAATAATTTAAAAGGTCAAAATAAAATAATGAAAAAATAATGAAATATTGTTTTAAAAAAAAATACTACTTCCGGTTTACGAAATCTGACCAAAACGTTACCAAATCTAAGGTAGTACATAAACAACACAAATATAATTTTTCAACTTAATACGTTCAGGGGTGTGGACAGGATTCAGGCGACAACATTTTTGACCTTTCTAGAAGATAAAAATCCCACTTCCGGTTTATTAAATTTTTTAATTTTTTTTTATTTTCATCACATTAATAGAAGAATTATACTTGATTTTTTTCGTGAAGATCACACGTGTATAGGGGGTCGAAAAAAATAGTGGAAGAAAAATCGATAAGAATTTCAGTAACCGATACTAAGTTTCGGTTCGATAGGACTAACGGTGTTCAAAAAATCCCCAAAATACACGGACACACAGATACACACACAGACACACAGCAAGACACACACAGACACACACACAGACACACACACACACACATTTTTTCTAGATCATGAAAACGTGATCAGTAATCGATTCTGAATTCGAATCAGTCAAAATTTCGAGTTCGAATTTTCGCATGATCACAAAACTTCATCTATTGTTACTACGTACATAGATAAAGTAATAATATCCCTCCAGAGTCTCCAATTTTATTGAAGTATTGCAATAAAATTGGAGACTCTTGTTGACACATACTGTAATACTATTAACTAAAGATCTACTAGATACTACAAACTCAGATCTACTAGATACCGCAAATTGTTCTTCTCAACTGAGGCTCGTACCAATTTAATGCTTTCGTCCCCTCTCGCCAGGGGCATCAAGCTCCTTAACCGGATTTCTATTAGATTGGATATGTTAAATCTAAAATATACAGATCTGGTTGAGGTATTGTTTAGTTTGAGATCGTAACACCTTATAACATGTCATATTTTTATATTTTTATATTTCATATTTGTATATTTGTTTCATGTTCAATATTTGTTTTATCCATATTTGTTTTTAATTAATATATTTGATTTATTGTATAATTTTCTTTTTATGTAGCCATAGTGACGACTTGGAACTAATCTGTAATGTCACTATAGCAAATTTGTAAATAAATAAATAAAGAAAATAATAAAAATAAGTCGGAGTTGGTTGATTTTTTACGACTCCAACTACACAGCTCTGGTTTTTTCATATATGTATGTATCTTGTTTTTGAGAATAGTTTAGTTTTTGAGAATAGAACAGTAATAGTAAATTTTGATCTGAACACAAACAATTCCGAAAATATGGACTTAAGAATTTTTAGAAATATATGCAGGCCAAAATATCTTATTACGACGCCAATTAGTATTATTTTATTTTGACCTTTTAAATATTATAATGAAAGTAAGTAATAAGAAATATTCAAATAAAATCTGACTAATTTTGTTAAATTTAATCTCTAATCCTCACTGTAGTCTAAAAAGTTGAATATTATATTTAAATTAACATACAAACATTATTAAATAAAGTTGCACAGCAATTTAAAATTACATGAAAATTTACCAGATGTATTGAACCCTCAAATATTCGAGCACAATTTTAGTCTAGTGTGAGGCTCGTCCGTTATTCGTTAACTGAAAATAAATATAAATAAACAAAGGAACTAATTCAGTTCAAATGTTTGTACTTGTGAATTTTCAACGGAGACGATATTTCTTTTTACGCTTTGCTTTCGTTTGATTATACATATGTATGTATGTTGACAAGTAAGACTACTTATTACTTTTGCAAATTCATTCAACTTAAACCTTCCAAACAGCTTCCGATTATATCTCTTTCATGTATGTATGATACAGTAATATACATATATCAATATACATATCTACATTGTTAACACTCGAGCACAAGGAGATTCTCTACCCAGCCCAAACTTAAATAGAAAAACAGGTGACAAATTGACAAACGTCTCCGATTTATCAATCCTCGTTGGAGATTCAACGAAAATTACCCCATAACATCATAATTACGAAGCGAAGAATTCTACGCACACGCCTAATTATTAATTACGCTTCAACCATAATTAATTATAGAAGAGCGTTGATTTACAGCCGACGACGCGTGCCGATTAATCAACTACAAATAAGTTGACTTTTTTCTCGCTATAATGTAAAAAACACGCCGAACGAATGCGACACGTGATGATGAGTGTGCCATGTGTGCAAGATTTGCTCGTTTATTTACAGATGCAGCGAAGGTGTTAAGCCGCTCGTTTGTCGGGTGATTCTTTGGGTTGTCTTCTCGTGTCATCAGAAACTGGTTCATATTTTCGCATGCTTTGAAATGTTTGGACTTGGAGGACGTATAGGCTTCAATGGTTCCAAATGAAGAACACCATATGGGACCATCAGTGTGGCTGGAACAAACCAAACCGGTTCCCAAGGAAGTCAATGTCGCCGGTGCACCGATGCGAGTTGCAACGATTGTCTTATGCTGACAGGTGAAACAAACTCGGGTGCATCGCAAACTCGAGTATATACATACAATTAATAAATTAGGTTCACTATGAAAATTGGAATGCTTTAAAGAATTACTTATGTTTGAATTACACTGGAGCTTTTTATTAAGGTTTAAGTAAGCAACAAATTCATTTCACATTTGTTTGTTTATAGGTATTGTGCGAATTATATGAAGTCAAATCTCTCCATTTAATTTGAATTGTTCCATATATGGTCGTGATATTTCATAATCGAAGCCACGATGAAGATTCTTCTGCCTTTACTTTTTCGCGATTCGGCTAAACCAAAAGTTCACTAGAAATTGCAATACCAGTATACCGGTTAATCTTACCGGTTTACCGGTAAATATCGATAAATTTTAAAATTTACCGGTATTTATCGTAAACTATTTTATCACGGATTCATTAAATATACAGGTATATTATTGCATAATATTACATTAATAATTGAAGAAAATTGCGTGTTGTCGATTAGGTTATCCGGAAATTGTTTATTTTCAGTACTAAATGTGACAATTTCAAATTGATTAATTCACTGGCAACACAGACTAACCAAATCATAATAAATGCGATCAGAAGGTTGTTTAAATTATGATCAAAACTTTCAAATGGTTCAAACTTTAAAGAAATATGATTGGTTAAAAATATATATATTTTTACGAATTTATTATGCATTCAGAATTTATATGACATGATATTTAAAATGCATTTTTATTTTTATTTTATTTTATTTTATTTTATTTATTGAAAAATCAACAGACAACAGGATGTACATAGATATGTATAAAAAACAAATAGTAAATATATAATATATGTAACATCCGAGTCCAATAACAGATTTTTACAAAGATTATAAAAAAAATGAAAAAGATAAATATAAGGAAAACAAATGAAAAAGAAAAGAATAAAGGCTATAACATGACAAAATATGTAGAACATTGCATAATTAAACTATAGTATTAAAATATTGGAAAAAGGTTATAAAATAGAATATAAGAAAATGATGAAAAAGGTAAATACAAAATAAATAAATGAAAAGGAAAAGAATGAAAGCTATAACATGATTAAATAGTACATTACATAAATAAACTAAAGTATAAAAATATTGGAAATATTGGAAAAAGGTTATAAAATAGAATAGGAGAAGAAATGAATCAATCGGTCAAGATTCTCTTGATGTTAGACCTGAATTGATGTAGGGAAATACCAAATAGATCAACCTCATTCAGCTCTCCGTTAAACATACGATAAACGCGCTGCAGATAAGAATATTTTTGGGAATTAGTATTGAAAGGATCAAGTGAAAAGAGTGCAACGTGTCTAGAGTACCGAACTGGGATTCTGAAATTCAATCGCCTGACAGAAAGATTGTTAAAAGATAGGATTTTTAAAATGTCGGAAACAGTAGAATGGGTATAGGTAGGAAAAAGGTAGCGTAAGGATTTAATAAATTTAAGTTGAACTTTCTCAATACATTTAATATGGGGAAAATAATAAGGTGACCAGATAATTGAGGCAAATTCAAGGTGAGACCTTACAAAGGAAAAATAAAGTAATTTAAGTACATAAGGATCATTAAAGGGTTTTGTTGAGCGGAGTAGGAATCCAAGAGATTTAAAAATACATTAAGCATTAAGCATTTATATGATATTATTCACCTAATATTTATTTTAAATTATTTACGATTCAATCTAAGTTAAGGTTTTTAGGAAAAATAACCACAGTTATCTAATTCACAATTTTTTTTTCATTTACTGGTAAATACCGGTATACCAGTAGTAGGAAAAATCTGGTTTATGAAATTTGACGGTAAATTGCAATCCCTAGTCGTCACCAAAGAGCACAAAGCCTTGTTGATTCGATCAGTTCAAGGTGTTGGGGATTTATTTCTTTTTACAAGCTTTTTACAAGCCTTTTACAAGCTTTTTACAAGCCTCATATCATTATTATTTAAGGATCACCACCTTTTTTATTAAGCCATTTTAAACCGTTTATACCATCTCACCCCACACGTTTCCCTAATTTCACCTACCCATCTTTCCTGCGGTCTTCTTTTTTCCCTTTTTCATTTTCTTGGGTACCATGCTTTAGCACTTCTTTGGATCACCTTTCGCCAATTTAGCCACGTGGCCCACCCATTGCCATTCCAATCTCTATTCTATCCACTATATCAACAACCCTTGTCATACTTTTTCCCACGTATTCCATTTCCTGTCTTTCCCCGTTATGCCAAGCATACAGCGTTCAATACTTATTTGGGTGCATTGGAATTTGTGTGATATATGTATTAGTGAACTAACATGTAGTATTATATCAAATTTATATGAGATAGTGTAAAACAAGTAGCAGCTAGAATTGTTCAACTAACCTGTGAGGCATCTGATAGCCAACTGTCATCACGTCGATCTAAAGTCGATTAAAAGTCCTCTAGAACTATGTCGGACTT
The DNA here is from genome assembly GCF_051622035.1 of Arctopsyche grandis. Classification (NCBI taxonomy): domain Eukaryota; kingdom Metazoa; phylum Arthropoda; class Insecta; order Trichoptera; family Hydropsychidae; genus Arctopsyche; species Arctopsyche grandis. The sequence continues at coordinate 22,055,285 of NC_135355.1, read as the reverse complement.
TCTGTTCCATCGCAGTCAGTGAAACTAATAAAAAACTTGTAAAAAAGGAGAAAATAGAGAAGAGGGGTGAGTGGACGAAAAAAATTGAAAATATTTGAAATGCGTCGAGGATCATCCTTAGAAATCCAAATTGCCAGGGATATTGCAAAAATTGAATAACACCATTTACCTAAGTTCTGTAGCTTACATACAAAATATTACACTTTGGTGGATTATTCCAATATTAGAGATAGTATTAATATACAGTTAAAATAAAATGATTACGCTAAGAAGAAATATCAAACGCCTATACATATTTTCCGTAGCCACTTTTATATGGCGGGTTATAGAGATGTTACATAAAAAAAGTTTCATAAAAAACTTTGATGTTTTAATCTGCAGCTAGCGTTCCAAGATTGGTTCACCCTGAGCATCGTAATAAAGCGAGCATCGGGTGCAACAAGCAGGCGATGCACTTTGGTGCGCGCCGGGCAGCGGGTGGGCGGTGGGCGGTGGGCGGTTAAACTCCATGGGAACCTTACCAGACCAAGTGTCCGATGCACACCAACAATCAATGCACTTTTAGACTTTTATAATGCAAACACACAACGGATAAATGGCGGCGGCACACCCACACGAGTCATCCTCAAACAATGGAATTTGTAATAATTAGTATTAAGGTCGAAAGCGGTGTAATCGTGCCACGTTTTTCTTTGCGTTTGTGTGGAATTTCAATTTACTAAGACTTCTCTCAGGGAAGGCAACTATTGCTGGAGCGTGATCTTACGACACCCGTATACTCCTTACGTGGAGAAACGAGACTTAATTGTGAAAAGTGAACTACGTAGGGAGATAAAAAAGAAAAAAAGTTACGTGAATTTTTCAACGTGCTTTTCTATTATAAAGATTTCATACACAACCAGGCAATTAGTCAGCAAGTCAACGTTTGCGTCTGACGCTAAATTGAAAATATTTATGATTTTTAAAATATTAATTTATAGTTGGCCAATTTTAATTACAATTTAAACTTTTAATTGAACCAGCAATATTTTTTCACTGTTTACTTATGGTGATTTTCCCAATCTTAAATTATTTTTGAGTAATTGTCATGTAAACATTTTCTTTGCTTAGTATTTTCTAGGCTTTCCTTTCCTTTTACTGCATCTTTTCGCATGACATTTTAGCACTTTTTTTGTCCATCTACAATCAATGCGTCTAGCTCAGTGGTTCTCAGGCGAAATTTTACCGTGGCCGCACAGGTGATAATAGTGGTCCCATGGAATTGTCTGGTGGCCGCACCAAATTTAATCAAATAAATTAAAGTTACAAAAAAAGTGGATCAATTTATTCATAAAATAAAAGAAATTTTAACATTTTGGTATCTATTTATTTAATAATAATGCAAATGCAAATTGCTCAATACTCCTTTCTTCCAATGCAAGCCGCATTGCTGCTTCTAAGTTTGCGTCTGTCAGCTGGTTTCTAAATTTGTTTTTAATAAAGTGCATTACACTGAATGATCTTTCGCAATATACGATAGTGGGAAAAATAGACAATATTAATAAAGCAATTGTTGCCAAATCTTTATATTGGTTTGTTTCATTGTCAACGTATATTTCCGACCAAAATTTTTGAACCGAAATATTATTAAAATGGTTATTAAGTACTTGATCATGACTTATTTCTAATAATGTATATTTTACGTTAGCCCAGTTAATTAATCTCAATACTGAAAATGATTTTAATCTATTTTGTAGTACTATGAAATTTTCATTTGTCATCATAATAAAAGGGGAAGATACAAAAGAAACAGTCTTAAAAAAATTAAATTCTTCGAACCTTTTATCAAGTTCCAGATTCAGAGATTTAAGACACTCTATTATTTTAAGTTTTAATTTTTATTTAGAAGTTGTGTCTGTCATCTTATCTATCAAATCACTAACAGAAGATAAAATTGAAAAATTGTCATTTTCAACTTCTGTCACAAGGCTTTTCGCTATATTTTTTAGTTTGTCAATGATGAGCATGGATTATATTATTGTTAAGATACTTTTGTTTAGTTTTCAAAATATATTTAATTTTTTTAAATATTAGTGTTATTTACTATTAAATCGCTGGTGGCCGCAGTAAAATCCACTAGTGGCCGCATGCGGCCACCGTGGCCGCACTTGAGAACCACTGGTTTAGCTAGAGCACATATGTATCGGTATATATATAAATTTATATAGTTCCCAAAATGCATTATATTATTACAAGATTTTTATTACCTTTCACTAGAAAATTCGTGAGCAGATTTTGCACCAATTCTACACATCTGATTGCATTAATATTATACCGAATATTTTTTTAAAATACTTATTAGATGTATTCGTATGTATGTATGTATGTATGAGTCTCGTCATATAATTCAATAATTCGGTGATTTATCGCGTTATATAGTATGCAGCTGATCATTCAAACGTATTTAAAGCATTTAACTAGTTATAAACGATTATTATGATTTTATTAATTAAATAAAAAGCTTGTAAAAAAAGCACATTTTTAAATCATGACGAGTCGTGAAATTGAAGCTTTTCGTCTGCCTTTTCGGAGCCTCCGAATAAAACGCCAAAATAAAACTGGCCAGCGTTTCCCATTTTCATTTCATCCGGCTTGTTTTCCATCCGGTTTTTCATAACGGTCCATGCTCCGGCTTTGGGAAAAACTTCGGAAAAACTGGCCTCGTCTAGACCATAACCAACGAATGATTGACGTGCTCGTAAAAAATAATCATTCACCGTATGTGTGAGTGACTATATCTTTTTTTATAAAACCTTTTCCGAGGCAAATGCCACGCTCGGAAAATTCTACATTTAATTCAATAACACATTTTCTTGTGATAGCGATTCGATAATTTGCACGTACCATCTGAATTTATTTTCACATTTTTATGTTAAAATAAGCGGATATAAATATATACGGATTTAATTTTTATTTATAAATGTAGCACAGTTTTCAATTTGTTAGTATCCAATGTAAATGAAAGGGTGGATAAAGTCGAGTTTTTAATTATACGGAGCGAATTTTGTTTTTAAATAGCAATTCGCCTTTAAAATCGAACTCAAGTAAATCAAAACTTTTTGCACATCAGCCGAGATATTAATCAAACAATTTTAACAAAAACATGAATTTCTTAAGTCATACTTTTTTGACGATGACCTTTACACCCCCCAGCAAGTAATGTTATAAGGCGTAGACCATAAATTAGTCTGTCTGCAAGTCTAGACGCATTACCAAACAATATCAATGAGAGTTGTCCCCTCCAGCCGAATTACCGCTGAGACTTTCGCGTTCACCTTTCCACGAATTAATATATATGCATAATTTATTAAATATAAATAATATACCCAATACACATGTGTGTACTATGTTCATACATACATACATATATAGGTATACTGTAAATCTATAACTATGCATGTGCATATACATCGACACATTAGATGTGGTTTCATCTCGGCAATCTCAAACTGACATACGTCAATCGACTTAATTCAATTATATCTGTGGTTCTTGTGAATCAGTACCACTGAACGGCAATAGTTACATGAGGGGAATCGTAGGCTAATGTGCATAATGGCACGAATATATTCATTGATCACACAAACATATTATGAATATGTCTATCTAATCACAGTGTAGTTTAACGATTATTTACCAACAAAAGTTCGCGGGTTCGAATCCCAGTCCAGACGATTCGAATATGGTTATCATACCCAGATTGGTACAAATTATCTAACGTAGCCAATTTATATAACTTAAGTATAATGACTATAAATCGGCACAGCCTCGTGTATTACACAATTCGTGTATCAACATTGGAAAAATGTTATTTTTAGATATTTAAATAGATGTATGTATTATATTTTGCTATAATGTCAATTTAGGGTGACCTATGTATTATGTCACAGATGCAAGCCTAGATAACATGAAGGCTATATAAAGATTTGAAAAAGTAAAGATAATGTATGTACATATGTACATATGTACGTAATTTGCTCAAGAAAAAAATACAATTCTGTCACTAATTTTCTGATTACTAATTAACGTATGTATATATGTAAGACCAAAGTAATGTTCAATATTTATTGCAAGCCTGATAGAAGTAATAAATAATAGTAGTCAATAATTATTTATATTTAAGACAAATAATAGGCATGTCCGGTAGTAAAGCAGAAGAAATAAAAAACGTATGAGATTAGGATGGAGGGTATTTGGACGAATGAATGCCTTTTTACAAGGTTTATATTAAATCAACAATGCCACTTTGTCTGAAGAAAAAGATCTTAGATCAATGTGTTTTGCCAGTGATGATAATGGGCGGGCCACGTTTCATGAAGAATGGTCGAAAGTTAGACAAAATAAGTGGTAAAATGGTACAAGAGAGAATGCAAAAGGCTAAAAAGAAGACCGCAGGGAAGATGAGTAGTCGAAATTTGGAAAATGTGTGGGGTGAGATGAATGAGAGTTGCGCAAAACAAAGATGAGAGGTCTTCATCCAGCAATTAATAGTGAATGGCTGTAGATGATTACGATGAACAAATCATAATAATAAAGCATTAAATATTGTTTAATAAAATAAAGCGTTAAATAGTGTTTAATAAAATGCGCGATGCGTTTATTTACGACTTACATATTTCTTGTTTATTTTACTTATAAATATGAAAATGTTGGTAATGAATACGGTTCCAACGAAAGAGGCGTGAGAAAAACAATTCAAATATGTTCACAAACAATCTATAATATATTACTATAATTTATTTAATTTAGATATTTATTTGCAAATTATAGTAAATTAACTTCAACATGGGATGAATTTTTATTATTGTTATTTAGCAAGAAAGCTTTTTAAAATTTACTATTTCCAAAAAACTAATTACATTGTTTACAATTGAAAGTCACAAAACCCATACGAGCAAACATATCTCAACAAACCGACCGTAAAGTTGAACAATGGCGGCAGTAAAACGATCAAATTGAGTACACGACGACCGATTACTATACCTGTTGTTAGTTAGTTAGCGACATGGCGATTAAAGGCCGTTTAATCGTTCGCACTAAACGCCCGAAAAAGGTGGGTCGCGGCACGCCTCTGTGTTTCACCGGCGGCGCGCGAATAAATTCACACTTATTACAATTTTATTGCGCTTCGGACAATTTACAACTACCGATAGTGGCAATTAAATTAAACAATCAAACGCCAATAATCATCAACGGATATCTTACCTACTCACTCAAGCCCGTGAGTACGTCGTGTCGTGGGAAAACCAGTGTGCGTTTTAAAAAAAAAAAAAAAAAAAAAAATATATATATATATATATATATATATATATATATATATATATATATATATGTACTACATATATCGTACACGTACTTACTGTGCATTAAAAATATAACTCTAAGTGTAATTACTCGGCCAACGCGAATTTTCGGTTGTTACAATCTAATTATGAGGCACATGCTACGTACAAAAGATCGCACTGCCTTATGCCGCTACAAATTTGATTATGTCGTTGTTGTTTTATTGTTTTATATTGTCGGATAGCGCGTGGGCTATGGTAATCGCTGATTGCCTTTTATTTGTGTATATTTTCTTTTATTTTTTTTAGCGTAACTCTTTCGTTAAAAGAATGAGAGAGAAGCTATAAAACAGACGCTGGCCAGTAGCGTGGGCAAGAATTTACAAAGAGCGTACGCCTCTTTACAAAATGATCTCACTAACTGTTTCGAATTAATTATTACTCAAATTGGCTTTATATAAGTTTCCAAAAACTCCAAATTAAATATCTGTATATATCAGCGAGATTACGTTAGGGTTTGGATAAAAATTAGTAATTGTAAATTATAATATATATATATATATATATATATATATCTAATCTATAATTTGGAAAGAGACTTTGTATGTATCCTTGGTCGTCGTCGTCGTCGTCCGTAGATCGGTGACGTCATCGAACACGTGATTCGATTTTTTTTTTTTTTTCGATCCATGGGCGCCGATTTGTTTTTTTCGATTCAATGGATTCACCCCCGCGGGGGCGCAAGGCGAGTAGCTTCATGGGGTCCCGCCAGGGGCGCCACAAGGGGCGCAGCCCCGTGGGGCCCCGAAGGGGGCCCGGGGGGCCCAGCCTCATGGGGCGCAGCCCCATGGGGCTCAAAAGGGGGCGCCACAAGGGACGCAGCCCCGTGGGGCCCCGAAGGGGGCCCGGGGGGCCCAGCCTCATGGGGCGCAAGCCCTAATAGGCATTAACTAAGGGGGGCGAAGCCCTAGACGGCAATTAATCATGGGGGCGCGGAGGGGCGAAGCCCTAAAAGGCAACTGATCATGGGGGCGAAGCCTTAGACGGCATTTAATCATGGGGGCGCGGAGGGGCGAAGCCCTAAAAGGCATTAACTAAGGGGGGCGAAGCCCTAAACGGCAATTAATCTTGGGGGCGCGGGGGGCGAAGCCCTAAAAGGCATTAACTAGGGGGGGCGAAGCCCTAGACGGCATTTAATCATGGGGGTGCGGAGGGGCGAAGCCCTAAAAGGCATTAACTAAGGGGGGCGAAGCCCGAAACGGCAATTAATCTTGGGGGCGCGGGGGGCGAAGCCCTAAAAGGCATAAACTAAGGGGGGCGAAGCTCTAGACGGCTTTGAATCATGGGGGCGCGGAGGGGCGAAGCCCTAAAAGGCAACTGATCATGGGGGCGAAGCCCTAAACGGCAATTGCTCATGGGGCGTGGAGGGGCGAAGCCCTAGAAGGCAAAGGCTCAGGGGGGTGCCGAGGGCGAAGCCCTAGAAGGCAAAAAAAAAAATTGATTTTTTTTTTTTGATTTTTTTAAATTTTTTTTTTGATTTTTTTTTTGATTTTTTTTTTATTTTTTTTTTATTTTTTTTTTAAATTTTTAAATTTTTAAATTTTTTTTTAATTAAATTAGCTTAGTCATGTTTAAGCGGTTTATATTATAAACACTGAGCGAAGCCGGGTAATACAGCTAGTCTAATCTATAATTTGGAAAGAGACTTTGTATGTATCCTTGGTCGTCGTCGTCGTCGTCGTCGTCCGTAGATCGGTGACGTCATCGAACACGTGATTCGATTTTTTTTTTTTCGATCCATGGGCGCCGATTTGTTTTTTTCGATTCAATGGATTCACCCCCGCGGGGGCGCAAGGCGAGTAGTTTCATGGGGCCCCGCCAGGGGCGCCACAAGGGGCGCAACCCCGTGGGCCCCGTGGGGCCCCGAAGGGGGCCCGGAGGGCGCAGCCTCATGGGGCGCAGCCCCGGGGGGCGCAGCCTCATGGGGCGCAGCCCCATGGGGCTCAAAAGGGGGCGCAGCTTTATGGGGCACAGCCTTATCGGCCGCAGCCTTATGGGGCGCAACCTTATGGGGCGCAGCCTTATGGGGCGCTGTCTTATGGGGCGCAGCCTTAGGGGCGCAGCCTTATGGGGCGCCGCCTTATGGGGCGCCGCCTTAGGGGCGCAGCCTTATGGGGCGCCGCCTTATGGTGCTTAGCCGCATGGGGCCCCGAAGGGGGCAGAGCCTCATGGGGCGTAGCCCCATGGGGCCCCGAAGGGGGCGCAGGGGGGCGCAGGGGGGCGCAGGGGGGCGCAGCCTCATGGGGCGTAGCCTTTTGGGGCGCTGTCTTATGGGGCGCAGTCTTATGGGGCGCAGTCTTATGGGGCGCAGTCTTATGGGGCGCCGCCTTATGGAGCTTAGCCGCATGCGGCCCCGAAGGGGGCGCAGCCTCATGGGGCGCAGCCCCATGGGGCCCCAAAGGGGGCGCAGCCTCATGGGGCCCCGAAGGGGGTGCAGCCTCATTGGGCCCCAAAGGGGGCGCAGCCTCATGGGGCGCCGCCTTATGGGGCGCTGCCTTATGGGGCGCCGCCTTATGGGGCGCCGCCTTATGGGGCGCCGCCTTATGGAGCTTAGCCGCATGGGGCCCCGAAGGGGGCGCAGCCTCATGGGGCGAAGCCCCATGGGGCGCAGCCTTATGAGGCGAAGCCCTAAACGGCAACTGATCATGGGGGCGAAGCCCTTGACGGCATTTAATCATGGGGGCGCGGAGGGGCGAAGCCCTAATAGGCATTAACTAAGGGGGGCGAAGCCCTAGGCGGCATTTAATCATGAGGGTGCGGAGGGGCGAAGCCCCAAAAGGCATTAATTATGGGGGGCGAAGCCCTAAACGGCATTTAATAATGGGGGCGCGGAGGGGCGAAGCCCTAAAAGGCAACTGATAATGGGGGCGAAGCCCTAGACGGCAATTAACCATGGGGACGTGGAGGGGCGAAGCCCTTATCGGCAACTGATCATGGGGGCGAAGCCCTAGACGGCATTTAATCATGAGGGTGCGGAGGGGCGAAGCCCCAAAAGGCATTAGTTAAGGGCGGCGAAGCCCTAAACGGCAGTTAACCATGGGGACGTGGAGGGGCGAAGCCCTTATCGGCAATTGATCATGGGGGCGAAGCCCTAGACGGCAATTAACCATGGGGACGTGGAGGGGCGAAGCCCTAAAAGGCAACTGATCATGGGGGCGAAGCCCTAGACGGCATTTAACCATGGGGACGTGGAGGGGCGAAGCCCTTATCGGCAACTGATCATGGGGGCGAAGCCCTAGACGGCATTTAATCATGAGGGTGCGGAGGGGCGAAGCCCCAAAAGGCATTAGTTAAGGGCGGCGAAGCCCTAAACGGCAGTTAACCATGGGGACGTGGAGGGGCGAAGCCCTTATCGGCAATTGATCATGGGGGCGAAGCCCTAGACGGCAATTAACCATGGGGACGTGGAGGGGCGAAGCCCTAAAAGGCAACTGATCATGGGGGCGAAGCCCTAGACGGCATTTAACCATGGGGACGTGGAGGGGCGAAGCCCTTATCGGCAACTGATCATGGGGGCGAAGCCCTAGACGGCATTTAATCATGAGGGTGCGGAGGGGCGAAGCCCCAAAAGGCATTAGTTAAGGGGGGCGAAGCCCTAAACGGCAGTTAATCATGGAGGCGCGGAGGGGCGAAGCCCTAAAAGGCATTAGCTAAGGGGGGCGAAGCCCTAAACGGCAATTAATCTTGGGGGCCTGGGGGGCGAAGCCCTAAAAGGCATTAACTAGGGGGGGCGAAGCCCTAGACGGCATTTAATCATGGGGGTGCGGAGGGGCGAAGCCCTAAAAGGCATTAACTAAGGGGGGCGAAGCCCTAAACGGCAATTAATCTTGGGGGCGCGGGGGGCGAAGCCCTAAAAGGCATTAACTAAGGGGGGCGAAGCCCTAGACGGCTTTGAATCATGGGGGCGCGGAGGGGCGAAGCCCTAAAAGGCAACTGATCATGGGGGCGAAGCCCTAAACGGCAATTGCTCATGGGGCGTGGAGGGGCGAAGCCCTAGAAGGCAAAGGCTCAGGGGGGTGCCGAGGGCGAAGCCCTAGAAGGCAAAAAAAAAATTTTGATTTTTTTTTTTTGATTTTTAAAAATTTTTTTTTTGATTTTTTTTTTGATTTTTTTTTTAATTTTTTTTTATTTTTTTTTTAATTTTTTTTTAAAAATTTTTTTTAAAATTTTAAAATTTTTTTTTTTTTTTAATTAAATACTTTTACGTTTAAGCGGTTTATATTATAAACACTGAGCGAAGCCGGGTAATACAGCTAGTATATATATATATATATATATATATATATATATATATATATATTTATATATTTATATATATATATATATATATATATATATATATATATATATATATATATATATATATATATATATATATATATATATATATATATATATATATATATATATATATATATATATATATATATATATATATATATATATATATATATATATATATATATATATATATATATATATATATATATATATATATATATATATATATATATATATATATATATATATATATATTTATATATATATTTATATATATATATATATATATATATATATATATATATATATATATATATATATATATATATATATATATATATATATATATATATATATATATATATATATATATATATATATATATATATATATATATATATATATATATGCACTTATGCACAGTATTTTCCAAACTTTGATGTGGTTTTTCGGATGTATACGTATATGTATATATGTACATACATATATACATATGTACGCTCAGTCGTCGTACGCACAATCAGTATCTGTAGCGTAGGTACGCTCACTATATGTATGTATTTATTTACGTGTGCGTACGCTCACTACTGTAGCGTCGCGTAACCATACTACTATGAAATTTGAAAAATACTGTACATATAGTCTAAGCCGAGGTTTCTCAACCGTTTAAAACCGGCTGACAATGAATTTGATGCTTTGACACTGAATTCAATGCGAAACTGGATTGCTGGGATGCAAAAAATGAAAAATGAAATGGTTATTTATTCAATCCTAAATTTAAATAAATGTCTTATTCAGTCTAAAATTTATTTTTTCGTGGACCATCAGTGATCGGACCAACGGTCGAGAGACACTGATATAAGCTATGAATCTATATCATCATCATCATTTACAGCCATTCGCCATCCACTGCTGGATGAAGGCCTCTCCAACACGCTTCCACTCGTCTCTGTTTTGCGCAACACTCATCCATCTCATTCCGCACATTTTTCTAATTTCGTTCAACCATCTTCCTTGCGGTCTTCCTTTTACTCTTTTGCCTTCTCTCGGGTACCATTCAAGCACTTCTTTTGTCCACCTTTCGTCCATCCTCCTAGCTAAGTGACCCGCCCATTGCCATTTCAATCTCTTCACTCTATCCACTATGTCCACTACTTCTTGTCATGCTTCTCACCCACGTGTTCCGCTTTCTGTCTTTCCTCGTTATGCCAAGCATACAGCGTTCCATACTTCTTTGAGTGTATTGGATTTTGTTTAGCAACTTGGCGTTCAGTGTCCAGGTTTCACATCCATACGTCATCACTGGCAAAACGCATTGATCAAAGATCCTTTTCTTCAGGCAGAGTGGCATTTTTGATTTAAAAACAGCATTCATCCGTCCAAATGCACTCCATCCTAATTTCATAAGTCTTTTTATCTCTTCATCTTTACTACCAGACATGTCAATTATTTGACCTAAATATAAATAATTATTTACTACTTCTACTGGTATATCATCTAAGGGGATGCTATCAGGCATGCAATAACTATTGAACATTAGTTTAGTCTTATCTACGTTAATTTTTAATCCTACTTTTCTACTTTCCCTGTCCAGCTGTGTTAGTCTGATGAGTAGGTCAGCTGAATCACGAGCTACTAAAACTATATCGTCTGCGAACCGAAGGTGACTCAAGAAGCGACCATTGATGCTTACTCCGGCTGTATCCCAATCCAAGTTCCTGAAAACTCCCTCAAGCACCGCATTGAATAACTTGGGCGAGATTGTATCTCCTTGTCTTACTCCTTTTCCTATGCTAAATCTATCTGTACCTGAAAAAATTTTAACCGAAGCTGTGGCATTCTTATATATTGCAGCTAACAGTCCCACATAGGGTTCCGGCACTCCCTGTGTTTGTAGAGCGTTAAGTACTGCATTATGACTAACTGTATCGAAGGCTTTCTCATAATCGACGAAACCTAGGCACAATGGCCGTTGATATTCGTTGGCGCGCTCGATTAGTTCGCCAACTACTTGGAGGTGGTCCATTGTGCTGAAATTTGCCCTAAGCCCTGCCTGCTCTATAGGTTGGTTCTCGTCGAGGATATTCTTCAGCCTTTCTGTAATAACCTTCGTGAAGAGCTTGTAGATCGCTGAAAGTAAACTAATGGGTCGGTAGTTCTTGATATCGCTTTTGTCGCCTTTTTTGTGTATTAAAATGATAGTTGCGTTATTCCATCCTTCTGGTATAGCTTGGTTCTGGATGCATTTGCTGAAAAGCCTAGCTAAGATATTAATTAGGGGGGGGGCCGCCACATTTTAGTAAGTCAATGGGAATATTATCTTCCCCTGGGGTTTTACCGTTCTTTGCAGTTTTTAGCGCGGCCTCTACTTCGCTAGGCAATACTGCAGGAACCCTTTGGCCGTGTGTCGATTCCTGAGCGGGAAATTGACCGTTGTTGTTCTCGTAAAGTTTTGCATAGAACGTATAAACTCTGTCTATGATCTCTTCTCTATTCCTAATTATTACTCCGCTCTCTGATCTGATTGCGATCATTTGGTTTTTGCCTAAGAAAAGATCTTGTTTGCACTTTTTCAGGCTACATGAATCTATATATATATATATATATATATATAAAAATCAATGTCTGTCTGTCTGTCTCGAATAGGCTCCTAAACCAAAGAACCGATTACGATGAAACTTTCAGGATTTGTTGTATGTATGTCCGGAAAGATTACTGTGGAAAAAAAAGGGATAAAAACCACATAATAATAATAATATTCGTAATTACGATTTTATCGACGCGAAGTATGAAGCGCCAGTGTGTAGTTAAGGAAATGCTTACGTTAGCAACCAACTTGCGCATTGCCAACGTACAAATACATTACGTACCACTCATACCAACCTGACATCACGTACCACTCATAAAAATCCTAAAAAAAAATTTAAAAAGTAAAAAAAAAAATTCAAAAATTAAAAAAAAAAATTACAAAAATTTAAAAAAATTATATTTAAAATGCATTATTGTGGCATTGCAACGCATGCCGGGTTCAGCTAGTTAAAAATAAAAATAAAATTATAATGGTTTTTGTTCAAAATTTATATTGAAATTTGTTAAATTTTTCACTGAAATCATCGAAATTATTAAAATAAAAACGCATCTAATAACGGGATTTATATCCACGTGTGAAACCATTTACTTTAGTTTAATAATTCTGTTTTGGTTTAGTTTAGTCTCGGAATAGATACTGTAGCGTGGACGTGGAGGATGTAGCGTTCGACCGGAATGATATATTCCGAGACTCGCTTTCTCGAGTTTTCGTCTGCTTGAACAGGAGTTTATTGTATACAAAAATGTTTTATTTTTTTGTATACATGTACATATGTAATATATTTAATATACGACTTACGAGACATATTATGATCACTCATATATTTTTAAGCTACTTTACACTACTTTACTAACTTTACACACCTTTGAAATATTTTAAAATCATTTAAAAATCAATTCTCAATATATCCTTTTAATAGTTAATGTTTATCTCTTAAAATAAATATTTCACTGTGTTTAACATTTTCGTATATGTGTTTTGGATATATGTATGAATGTATGTACATACATACATACATTGTTTGTATAATATGTCAGAGTTCGGTGTAATATTAATATTAATTAATATTATCATTCATATTCGAATATAATTCAACTAGTAAATTTTATCTATTCAAGCGCAAATAAATACACTTTCAACAATGAGTGCCAGTTGCAATATAACAGTTCAGTTTTGACAGCTCCGATGTTTTTATGAATGCTTTGGAATACAATAATACGTTAATATTTGATAGATAGTAGGAATAATGATAATGAGTACGATGACTCTAAGAATGTGTTCAAAACAAAAAAATGTGACTTTCCAACTCGATTTACTAGTCGAATGACATTTTCTCAAAATCCTTACCTCTGGTTTTAATCAGAAATTGTGCTCAGGAACTGTGAAATAATGTTATGACTGCTCTCAGGAACTTCAGATTTGATCTCGAATAAACTTACGTTGCATCCCATCGCAGTGCTGATTGCACACAAGAAGTTGCATATTATGCAGATCACTGTCCACTGAGTTCGTGGATCCGTGACCTATATTTGAATAGATTGTTGCTTTTAAATGAGCGTTCATTCCCAGAGAGATGCTCGCGCACGCGCACCAATCAACCGGACGTGCTTCCGCCGCCTCGAACGACCGACCGGTTAACCGGTTGATGGTCGGCATTACGACACAAACCGGAGCGTTGCTCTTCGATCGCTTTTCCGGAGACGATCCGGTTGGAATGTGAGACGGGAGGCACCTGCGGCTAGAAACACGTGGACACACACACGTGTGTGGGTGTCGGCTCGTTTTCGAAGTTTCGTGTCTGGCTCTACATATGTGTTTCATATGAGTAGGTACACGTGCCCACGCTCGTCGTGGAATTCGTGGCTTACGGTTCTCGGTTCATTCATGGTGCTCATAGATCGCCTTCTGTCCGAAATCGTAGACCACCTCCTCAGATTCACGTAGATATCGAGTGTGCGTAGGCGCCGGTTGTGACACTGGTTCGTGTATCTCGGACACTTTTTAAATTGAAAAGATGCGTCCGATTAGGTTTAAAGCACGCTCTTGTGTCGTACATTGCCCGTATGTTAAGGTAATACGCTTTCAATGACCTGTTTTTGGGATTGGATCTGTGTGAGAGTTTAAATTTTCCTAAAGTCTGATACACACGCTTAGAAGCGAGTGTGGACTCAGCGGCAAGTTTCCGATATTAACAGGGTCATGTAAAGTTTTCTTCCGAAACCTTCAAGGAGTTCAAAAGCCTTGAGAACCATATTCAAACACTGTTTAATCAATACTTACAATCAATGTTAGTTCAGTGACATTCCTGCCCGTCAGAAATTATGATCTGATTTTGAACCACTTCCACTTTTTAGGCTAGCTAAAATGGTATACTATTGTCTTCGACGAGAAGCTAAAGGAGTTTAATCATAAACGCACTCATTAAAATTTACATCGAAATCTTGTGGCAAACTGAAGCGATGACAGCTCGCTTCAATACGGGTCTTTCAACCGCCCCTTCATAACACAAGGTTGAAAAGTTAAACAGTTGTAACAGTTACATATTCCACTCTTATTTTTAATGCTTTAGTTACATTTTTATAACTTAAAATATAATAATAAAAAATTATAATTTAGTTAAATCCCATCTCATCAAAATCAAGCTGGAATTCAGTTTTCTGTCTAAAACTTGAAAACTATAGATTATTTAATTTCCATCAAAAAGTTAACTACATTTCATAGACATATATATGTATGTATGTTTATACTACCACCGTCTACACAATACCATTTTGAGATACATTTATTATATTACAGAGTAACGTACATACATATGTATAATATGGCCTGACGGTGTGCCCCCTGACGTATTAAAGGTATGCTGTAATTCGCTTTTAGAGCCTCTTCAGTTTATTTTTAACCTTATTCTTGCTTCTGGTAATTATCCTGAAAAATGGAAATTATCTAGAGTCATTCCTATTCATAAGAGTGGCTCTAAAAATGAGGTTGAAAATTATAGACCTATTGCTATTATCTCGGCTATTCCCAAAATTTTTGACATCATCCTTCACCGTTTGATTCTTGCGCAGTTTAAAAGATTATTGTGTGATGAGCAACATGGTTTTACACCCTGTCGTTCCACTACCACTAATCTCGCCTGCTTCACACATTTGATCATGTCTAAAGTTGACGTTGGTCAGCAAGTTGATGTAGCCTACTTTGACTTTCGTAAAGCCTTTGATCAAGTCAATAATGACGCTCTTTTGATCAGGTTAGCTGAAGTGGGTTTTTCAACGCGTCTTCTTAAACTCTTTGCTTCTTATCTTAGTGATAGGAAGCAATTTGTTAGATATGGTCTTTATGAATCTCCTTCATTTTTTACTCGATCTGGTGTTACTCAGGGGTCCACTTTAGGCCCATTACTATTTACAATTCTTATTAATAACCTCCCTAGAGTTTTATGTAATGCATCATGTCTCTTGTTTGCTGACGACGTTAAATTATTTTTTGCTGTCAAGAATGAGAGGCAAGCCTCTCTCCTTCAAGCTGATATTAACGCTGTCTTGGAGTTCAGTTCTAGTTTAGGCCTTGAACTTAATTTAAACAAATGTGCAATTATGAGCTATGGACGTGCACATTCACTCTATTGTCACGGATATTCCATTAGATCCGTCTTGTTGAAGCGTGTGGAATCTATTGTCGATTTGGGTATCACTTTTGATCCTCAGCTCACCTTTCACAACCATATCAAAAAAGTCGCTGACGTTTCCTTTCGTCGACTTGGATTTGTTTTGAGATATGCAAGATTATTCTCCAATCCTTTGTCTTCTCGCTTGCTTTTCAATTCGCTTGTGAGAAGTAAGCTAGAGTATAATGCGATTGTGTGGAATCCGCATGAAGCAAATTACTCTCTGATGATTGAGAAAGTGCAAAAAGCATTTCTTCGTTTCCTATATAGGAAAGAATATGGGTATTACCCATATCTCTACCCCACTCCTTTCCTTTTGGGCATGCTTGGGTATAATTCCCTTGAACTTCGGAGAAACTTCTCATTAATTCGTTTCGTTCTCCTACTCTTACGTGGTAATACGTCATGCCCGTTGTTGCTGGAGCAGTTGGGGCTTTATGTCCCTAATCACTATGTGCGTGGTAGACATCATCATTTGCTGGCTGTACCTCCTGCCCGCACAGTCCTTTTTCGAATGGCTCCTATTCCAAGAGCTATCCGACTTCTTAATGAAATCGTTGCTGCCGAGACTGAATGTGATATTTTCTACCTTAGTGAGCGTAAATTGTCGGAAATTACTCTAACCCATTTATCTGGTAGTCTGCGCTCATCATTGTTTTCATGATTGATTGTGATTTATGAGTGAAATTTTGATTAACTCTCTTCCATTTGGGCCTTACAGGGATGTTTTGTATTTGTAGTTGTTTCTTACATATTTATTGAAACTGGCTGTAGGTGCAAGGCATTCCTTATGCTATATTTTATTTGATATTTTTACTTTATCTGTTATTATTAAATGCTATTTTTTATGTATGTATGGATGTATTTATGTTTATGTTTAATTGTTATTTTGTTTATTTTTCTTTTTTGTGTTATATTTTTTGACCATTGTGGCGCTTTAGGAATTCCTGTTATGCCACAATGGTCTGTTTAAAATAAATAAATAAATAATATGTATGTATGTTACAGGCCAAGTGTATTTTCAGTTGTAATGTATTCCTACTGGCGTTTCAGGTCATTTATATTAGAATACAATTCAACTAGTAAATTATATCTCTTTAAGCGCAAATACACTTTCAACAATGTGCGCCAGTTGTAATATAACAGATGAGTTTTGACAGCTCAGATGATTTTACGAATGATTCAGAATTCAATAATGCATTACTATTTCCTAGATATTGCGAATAAAGGTAATGAGTTCCGTATTATGATAGCTTGTAGAATGTGCTAAAAACAAAAACGTGAATTTCCCACTCAATTTACTGGTTAAGTGACGTTTTCACGAAAACTTAACCTCTCCATCTAACCTGGTACCAACTTATGTATAGTTGAACTGTATTTTCAGTTGTAATATATTTTGACCAGTTGAAATGAAATTCGCCATTTGAATCTTTTTGATCATCACATACATACCAAGGCGGCCCATACCTCTTAGTAATATATTTAATTACATTAGTTTAAGCCGGGATCATAATTTTGATTGAAACCCCAATCATTGAAATCTTTTTGATTGAAACCCCAATCATTGAAATCATTGTGATTGAAATTTTAATCCCACACATTTGTACATTTGTTGTTGAAATATTGTTTAAATTGCCTTTTTATTTTAATAAATTAATCGTATTTAATTTATTATATATTTATTTAATTATTTATTATATTTTAGTACATTATTTGTTTATATACATTTATTTTACTTGACTTTTTTTTAATATAGTTTTAATAAAGTTTTTTTAAAACTACTTGGTTAACTAACCAAGATTTCTATATAATTATTTAAGCATTACATTTATCTTATTGGTGGAATCTAATTATGGAACGAATAATTTAAATGAAACGTAGAACTGTTTCACTCTAACTTTGCTTCATTATTTAACTTTGTTCTGCTGCTGATGTGTTGACTGCTACTCTCGGAGTCTCGATGGTATCGACTACCATTCTTGAAGTCTTGATGGGGATGAATGTCACTCTCGGAATCGATGGTGATGACTAACTTAAATTCTAACAGTAATGAGTTTATATACTCTTTTTTAAAACAATGAAGTGTTGAAGACACGTATCGTACAATTTTGGCTAGTCAATGTTTACAGTGTGCTATAAATCAATGGTGTTACTTATTAAATTAGGTGTGCCACAAATCAATGGTGCTACTTATTAAATTAGGTGTGTCACAAATCAATGGTGCTACTTATTAAATTAGGTGTGCCACAAATCAATGGTGTGTCTTATCACTACTGGTTAGTCAACTACATTGATAAGTGAGGTACATAACCCTGGGTTGGGCAAAGTCCGGCACTCCTGTCATTGATAAGCAAGGTACATAACAGTATGTAAGATTTTTTTAATTTTTATGCAGTTATGTAGGTACATATG
This sequence comes from Arctopsyche grandis, assembly GCF_051622035.1. NCBI lineage: Eukaryota > Metazoa > Arthropoda > Insecta > Trichoptera > Hydropsychidae > Arctopsyche > Arctopsyche grandis. Next base: position 22,036,954 of record NC_135355.1, on the reverse strand, counting down.
TATGTTGATACATATGTACATATACATACGTCTCATATATGAAAGCTATATATGCATAGTAAATATTAACTAATATGTATATGAATTATATGTATGTATGTGTGTATGTAAATATCCACTGACTAAAATACCTAATATCGTCAAAAAGTACAATTATTGTTTGAATTTATTATAAGTATTTGAGGATATACGTACATACATAAATATGTATGTATTGTCTGGTTTGTCTTTGAGACATTGAGAGTGTGGGTCCAGCTCAGTTCTGTGGTCCTGAATGAGGTAGGTGACCCGCAAGAATGCGAGGATGAAGCCTGCAGCGGAGAACGCCTGAGGCCACGGTCGATCCCTCCTGCACACGCGCTGCATTAAATGCATCCAACACTGTGCATGTGCACCGACACACCTATGCGCTCAATAACCCGTGCAATTACCATACAAGGCCAAATCCGCAACTAAGTTATTACACCTAACAAAAGTATCCCTCATATGACAAAACTTGCATATACATACACTGTCAATAATTTCATAAAATAAAATGACAGCCCCGATTTAGTGGATTCATTTGGGAGAGAGTGATCGCTTAAAATGGTTAATGTTAAGATTGATTTTTAGACTAAGCACTAAGTATCCCTTTCGAAAAAAATTGTTGTTTAAGGTGAAAATATTTATTACATATTATTTTTCATCAACAATTCTGATATCTTAAAATACTTGCAACAGGGAATTGAATTTGAACACCCTGAATTTGAACATTTCTTTTCATGGAACTTGAGTGCGTATTTTAGTGTTTAATCAAGGCCACACTTCCCAAAAAATACTTACGAGATTTCCATATGATGGGTCACAAATTCATCACAAAAGTATTCAAATAAATAAACACCTAGAGCAGTAGTCGGGAAACATTTTCGTGCCACCTAGCCACCACTTCCCAACTACTTACTGGCAGTGGCGGACTGGGATTGAAATCAGTGCTTGCCAAGAGTCAAAGGAGGCCCACACAGAGTTAAAAAATTGTTTCCCTCCCCCCCCCCATATAAGAAAATTTTCTTCTTTCTATCACGCTAAAAATCAAGGGTAAAAATTAAAATAAATTAAATAAATGCACGAATCAAAAATTTAAAGTGCAATTATAATCAAATGCTACTTTGAAAGTATGAAGTAGATTAAAATCGCTGGTTGGTGATGAATCGTCCTACCAAAATTGTTTTAAGCAATTCTGTTATGAATTGCTTAAAACAATTTTGATAGGATATATACATACATAATCTTGAGGTTAGAAATGGGCCCGCGCAAAAGGACCCATGCAAATGTTGAAAACTTACATTTCGACCCTTATAAAAAAAATTAACCAATCCTTAGGCTGTAAAAGCAGGTATTAATTAATTATTTGTTTATATCGCAAGAAATTTGTTTTGTTGAAATACCCAAAGTGCAATATCCTGTAAATTTTTACACACCTAAATTGAAAAAGTTATTTAATTTTACTGAGGGCCCATATTTTCTAATAGATAGCGGGGCCCACTTGCCATTAGGCAATGTCGCTTGTATGGCCAATCCGCCACTGCTTACTGGTCTTAAATAAAAATAAAAATCCTAGAAATTTTACATATTTAAAAATCACTGAAAGGAAATTTACATCCACAAAAAGATGAGAAATACGGACGTACATATGCATATAAAAGCTACATATGTACATATACATATATATATAGATTAGAATTTCTTTCGTTTAAAGTTTAAACTAATGTAGGTTTAAATTAATCATAGTTTCCTGTATTTTTGTTTAGTAGAAAACTTCATCACAGAGCTTTATCACATGTAGTTTATTGCGTTGGATAGATTTACCAATCTTCTCTGTCATGTCTATGGTACATTTCAAAGTTGGCAATGTCAAGTTGATGAGTTTCCGTATGTCAGGTCATGGTACGCAGGATACTCATCAAACGGAGCTTTTATGACAGCGCGCGAGCTTTCGTACACAGTATCTCCTACAACTAGTTTTATGTTTGAATGCAATTTTTTTATGGCTACCGTGAATCAATTTTTTTTTCTCTTAATCTATAGTAACATTGTATCGTTATGATGATAATTGTCTGTTTATAACGAAGAATTTCATAGATGTCGAGACGTAATTTTATGACCATTGGAATATGCATAGTAAATAAGAACTCGAACTGAATAAATTAGTTCATTTTATTATTTTCGTCAGCCACACATATAATACACACACACGGTATTCAATGTATCCATAATATGTATTATCATTTTTACTACATTTTCCGACTCGCTTTATTACAACGGACTTCACTAGACAAATTTATTATATTTATATTTTTTCGAAACAAAAATAATATTGCTCAAGTTATCATATATTTCATTCAGTAGACAGAAAAATACAATTATTATAAAAATATCCTCGGAGATGTTTTGTTTTATTTTATTCGTTCGTAAAATATGATACAGCTAATTCTCCTATAACAAGATAGATCAGTTCATCAATAAACTGCAAGGAATGTTAGAATAGGGGAATATATGTAATGTAATTAAATGTATCTTTACTAATTTCATATATATATATATATATATATATATATATATATATATATATATATATATATATATATATATATATATATATATATATATATATATGGAGTTCGGTCTTTCGTGTCATGTGAGGAGGACGTGCTTCTGCGTTCCTCCCGCTATTACTCGCTTAAACCCGGCTATTGCACGAAATTTAACTTAACCATCTAATCACTTATTTTACTAATTGCATCCTAGTATAATTTAAGTGTAAAAATAAACAGCAAATCGGTCGTAAAAAGCGGTTTTATATCAGTTATTTCGAAAAATTTTGTGCTAATTTTTGTGTCAAATCGGTGTCAAACGAGATACATCTCCCTACCTGAATACAAAAAAAGGGTCCTTCGCCAGCCAAGTCGGTCCCACAGAAGCAATAAATCTTCCACATAATTGCTTCCAGCCAAAAATCTTTAACGAACTTTACTTAATAGAATAATAGCAAACAGAAACGGTGTTTCCCAACTGTCTATCAGTTATTTTTCATATTTAAATTATATTAAAGTAATTCGTGTAATTTTATATACTTTACTAAAGTTATTATTAAAATATTAAATTGCAAACCGCACTCACATATATAAATCCGTTGTCTCCAAAGAGGCGTCTCACGATAAAGATCTGTAAAAAAGTAGTATAACAATTGCTAATCTATTATTATCATAACTAACTACTTTCACTTACAAAGTAACCCTGTTAAATGGCATGTAATAACTCATAAGTGATCCAAGTGATACCTAGGATGACTATATGTCAAAGCTGACCACAGAGAAGAGTTTATGGCGGTAAGAACTCACTCCTTGAATGGAAATCTCTCTCAAGTACCGCCTTTTTCTCAACACATCTTGGATAAATGCGAGAAAAATAATATCCAAACCTCCAACAAGGTAAGAGTGACGATGGATGATAGCTTAGCTAATAGAAACCTGTATTTAGCCACGTACAATGTAAGAACGTTATCGAGTGAAGGAAGTGTGCTTGCATTAGAGAATGAACTAGAAAGTATCAAATGGGATTTAGTAGGACTTAGCGAAGTAAGACGAAAACAGGAAAACCAAATAATCCTAAAAAGTGGTAACTGTCTCTACTGGAGAGGGCTACCAAATGGTAGAATAGGAGGAGTAGGGTTTCTTATCAATAAGAGAATAGAAAGAAATATTATAGAAATAAACGACATATCGGAACGTATATGCTATGTAGTATTAAGAATCTCGAGCAGGTACACTTGTCAAATCTTCCAAGTGTACGCCCCCACATCTAGCCACCCAGACGAGGAAATAGAAGACTTCTACGAAAAACTACAGGGCGCATACGATAATAGCCGCCACCACTTTAAAATAATCATGGGCGACTTTAACGCAAAAATAGGACAAAAGGCAAACACAGAAAGAGCAGTAGGCAATTTTGGTACCGGCCAAAGAAACGACAGAGGCGATCGCCTCATAGAATTCGCAGAACACAACAGGCTCTTCATCACTAATTCATTTTTCAGGAAAAACACCAACAATAAGTGGACTTGGGAGAGTCCTAAAGGAGACAGAAACGAGATCGATTTCATCCTAACAAATGCCCTGCACTCCGTTAAAGACGTTAGTGTTTTAAGTAAAGTAGATATAGGCAGCGATCACAGATTAGTCCGTGCCAAGATGGCCATTAATATAAATTGCGAACGTAGGAAATTAATAAAAGGATGCAGTAACTCTCCAGATTTCGCTCAACTAAGGTCTAGGAAAAAGGAATTCGAACTCGAACTTGGAAATCGATACGGGAAATTAAACCCAGAAGCAGACATCGAGGAATTGAACACTGTAATTAGTTCGGTTCTAACCTCAACAGGTAAGAAATTAGGTGGTTTCAGGAAACAGATTAAATTAAGCAAAATTTCAGCGGAAACAAAAAACCTAATTAAGCATAAAAGGAATTTAGATAGGGATAATAATAAGCAAGAATACAATCTAGTAAATAAGGAAATTAAGAAGAGAATAGTCAGGGATGTCAGGGATTTTAACAGCAAGCTAATAGAAAATACCATTAAGAATAACCGTAGCCTGAAAAAGTGCAAACAGGATCTTTTCTTAGGCAAAAACCAAATGATCGCAATCAGATCAGAGAGCGGAGTAATAATTAGGAATAGAGAAGAAATCATAGACAGAGTTTACACGTTCTATGCAAAACTATACGAGAACGACAACGGCCAATTCCCCACTCTGGAATCGACACACGGCCAAAGGGTTCCTGCAGTATTGCCTAGCGAAGTAGAGGCCGCGCTAAAAACTGCAAAAAATGGTAAAACCCCAGGGGAAGATAATATTCCCATCGACTTACTAAAATGTGGCGGCCCCCCCCTAATTAATATCTTAGCTAGGCTTTTCAGCAAATGCATCCAGAACCAAGCTATACCAGAAGGATGGAATAACGCAACTATCATTTTAATACACAAAAAAGGCGACAAAAGCGATATCAAGAACTACCGACCCATTAGTCTACTTTCAGCGGTCTACAAGCTCTTCACGAAGGTTATTACAGAAAGGCTGAAGAATATCCTCGACGAGAACCAACCTATAGAGCAGGCAGGGTTTAGGGCAAATTTCAGCACAATGGACCACCTCCAAGTAGTTGGCGAACTAATCGAGCGCGCCAACGAATATCAACGGCCACTGTGCCTAGGTTTCGTCGATTATGAGAAAGCCTTCGATACAGTTAGTCATAATGCAGTACTTAACGCTCTAAAAACACAGGGAGTGCCGGAACCCTATGTGGGACTGTTAGCTACAATATATAAGAATGCCACAGCTTCAGTTAAAATTTTTTCAGGTACAGATAGATTTAGCATAGGAAAAGGAGTAAGACAAGGAGATACAATCTCGCCCAAGTTATTCAATGCGGTGCTTGAGGGAGTTTTCAGGAAATTGGATTGGGATACAGCCGGAGTAAGCATCAATGGTCGCTTTTTGAGTCACCTTCGGTTCGCAGACGATATAGTTTTAGTAGCTCGTGACTCAGCTGACCTACTTATCAGACTAACACAGCTGGACAGGGAAAGTAGAAAAGTAGGATTAAAAATTAACGTAGATAAGACTAAACTAATGTTCAATAGTTATTGCATGCCTGATAGCATCCCCTTAGATGATAAACCAGTAGAAGTAGTAAATAATTATTTATATTTAGGTCAAATAATTGACATGTCTGGTAGTAAAAATGAAGAGATAAAGAGACGTATGAAATTGGGGTGGAGTGCATTTGGACGGATGAATGCTGTTTTTAAATCAAAAATGCCACTCTGCCTGAAGAAAAGGATCTTTGATCAATGCGTTTTGCCAGTGATGACGTATGGATGTGAAACTTGGACACTGAACGCCAAGATGCAAAATAAAATCCAATGCACTCAAAGAAGTATGGAACGCTGTATGCTTGGCATAACGAGGAAAGACAGGAAGCGGAACACGTGGGTGAGAAATATGACAAGGGTAGTGGACATAGTGGATAGAGTGAAGAGATTGAAATGGCAATGGGCGGGTCACGTAGCTAGGAGGATGGACGAAAGGTGGACAAAAGAAGTGCTTGAATGGTACCCGAGAGAAGGCAAAAGAGTAAAAGGAAGACCGCAAGGAAGATGGGTGAACGAAATTAGGAAAATGTGCGGAATGAGATGGATGAGTGTTGCGCAAAACAGAGACGAGTGGAAGCGTGTTGGAGAGGCCTTCATCCAGCAGTGGATGGCGAATGGCTGTAAATGATGATGATGATGATATATATATATATATATATATATATATATATATATATATATATATATATATATATATATATATATATATATATATATATATATATATGTAAATTTTCTTTTGTGAGGCAATTTCACCTTGTTTGTAATGCGGGTTAATTTGGACTGTTCGACTCCCGGGGCACCTGTCTGGATCGCGAGCCGCACTTTGGCAACACCTGCCACCGGATCAGGTAGCAAACGACCAGATCCACCGGCAGGATAATAATGGTGCTCGCATCCTCGACCGGAGTACCAAACAAAAATTGTTTACAGCGATCGAGATTAGGCGGCGAATAAAGGCGAGAGTTCCCGCGAGGGCCCTTTCGGAGGGGCGCGGTCACAATTTAACGCTGTTTATTTAGGAGTTTATTATGCGTGAGAGTAATTGATTCCTTGTGCGCATGCGCCGAGATTAACACGTTAAAGGGCGGTGGCGGAACTATGTATAGTTATCGTCAAAATAAACTATGCCTAATAGATTTCACGTGACGTTTTATAAAGCGCTTTCTCCATGTCGAGATGTCGTAAAATGTCTTCTATTTGAAAAAATGGTCAAAAAAAAGTTTCAGGTCAAAACAAAGACACCAACTGTGCTATAGTCTCGGCACATATTTGTTCAATACCTACAAATTAAAAAACTAAAGTATGGCCAGAGGCGGATTTACAAAACTATACCCCCTCCTCCCCCCATTACGCATAAAACGTGTGAAAATAATTCGTTCTTAGTAGAAAAGCTTTTTAAAATTTACAAAAAAATATTATGATACAAAATAAACACGCAACTTTCGAGTGTCAGATTTAGACTGATCAAGAATTTTAATGGACTAAAAATTTTCTGTCGGTAACCAAACGACTAAATGCCTGCTAAATGCATTTTAGGAAATGTGTACGTGCGCGCATAAACTCCTCGTTGACTATTGTCTTCGATATTTTGAGTAAATGAAAACATTATTTGTATATTTTTTGCTGTGCTTTTTTTTGTTAATCTGTGTTTCCTAAAAATAAATATTATTATATCAATATTTATTTCAATAAAATATATTCATTTTAATGTAACATTTGAATATTTTTTTATGATTTATTTTACATTTTCCTGAAAAAAACTTGCTCATAATTATTTTTAATCAACTTTTAAAATACAAGATTATATTATATTTAATTTTTTATATTGTTTTATTTTCTTATTAAAACAAATAAAATTAAAAAAATCAAAATTATTTTTTTTACATTTAAAATAAACCGAAAATATCTTTTTGAAATCATTTATTTTATTTGTTTATTTTAAACGACTCTGTAAAAAATAATATTATAGAGCATGAATATCAAATATTATTATATAATTGTTTTTCAACTTGTTTTTATTTTCCTTGTACACAAGAAGTCCTTGACAAGGTTTTTTGAGGCAAAATTTTTGGACGTACAACATACTTAAACTTTATTTTTTTATATAGGGGAGGTAGGCAATTTTTTTTTTATGGAGCAACCCGTTTTGAGTCTTGGGAAATATTATGGTACCCAATAGTGCTAATAATATGGAGCTTATCGGAAATGTGATAGATACAGTCAGGGCCAACGAGAGGGGGGGAAGGGTATGCAAATAACCTGGGCCTGGCTTTCAAAGGGGGCCCGGGGCCTCCGCAAATAATATGTATATTTTTGGCAAAAGTATAAAAGCATTATTTGGCCTTCATACTCTTAGGGTTTTTTGGACACTAAGCAAAATGGTATAACTGTTTTCAAGTAACGGATTTTACTTACTTATGGCATAATAAAATTTAGGGAAAGATCCGTTCTGGTGTTCAGAATAGTCAGTTCCTCGTCACAATATCAAAAACAAATTAGTAAATTAACCCTTGGCCGATTCAAGCAGGTAACAAAAAGACGAGATTAGTGCATTTTTACATCGATAATAAAGATAAAAATCTTTCACATTTACCTATTTGCAAATTTGCTATGAAACTTTTAACTTCAAATTGCAAATGTGATGCACGTTCTATTCTTAGAATAATTCAACAGAAATATACTAATAAATGATTGATTTAAATCGTTAAACGTATCCGTTTGTCTTTCGAAAACATGTTAAAATTTTGCTGTGCATATGTACATAATTGCGAACGGTAGACTGGATTTAGTTAGTTACTGGATTTAGTTCAAAGTTAGTTTTTAAATCGATAATATTTGTCGTTTACAAATTCATTTTTATTATTCAACTGTTTTCTATGCTGATTATTTTAACCCATAATGAACATGTATCAATCTGAAGCATGTATATGTTATAGAGAAATTTTAAAAAGCTCTCCCAGAAAAAATCATCACAAATTCAATACATAATATATGTAATATTATCTTCTATGTACCTGCTTTTCCATAAATAATATAAGTTGATATTTTACACTTTTTTTATGTTATATGTTTAATTTTTATTTCATTTATGACAGCATTATATTTTAAAAATTAATCTATTTATTAACTTGTGTATACATACATATGTACATATGTTTTAATTATTTAATTTTTCATTTGTTATAATTTTTTACCGTATTTAATTAATTTCATTTATTCACTGTATTGTATTTATGTATATTAATTAATATGAAATATATTTTTAATAATTAGCAACGATATTAATTGAAATACTCACATCATTTTTTTTTACATACATAATTTGAAATTTTTTTTTTTACTAAAATGGGTCAAGGGGGGGGCGGATTTTCAAATTTGCACCGGGGTCCGGATTTTCTCTCTACGGCCCTGGATTCAGTAAATAAATATTGTTCTCATATTCGAAATCTACCAATCTCAAAAGGTCAAAAGTTCTCAATTTCGAAAGCTCAGAAGCTCCTAGCTTCAAAAGCTCAAAGCTACTAAATTCCGCTTGAATTCACATCTAAAAAAATATTTTCGTATAATTTAATGATTCATTCTTCAAAATATAATAGTATGTATATCCAAATTTTATCTAAATATCATTTTAAATAGGTTTTTGAGCTCTTTTTCCTATTATGCTGTAGATTTACATTAGAATAAATTAGTACTATGATTACTAACCAAATTAAATTAAATTGTAAAATAGAAAATGATCAGTAGATCAGAAGCTATTAAAATAGATATAAGATATATTGTGAACATAATTTCGTAATAATAAAAAGCATTTAAAAATCAAAATCAAATCTAAATATCATTTACATACACTATACATATTAAGGAAAAATACAATATAAATGCATTGTATTAAACGTCTATTTTTGCGTAAATTGACATGTATACATAGTAAATACATACATACATACATATAGATATACTAACAAATAAATTTTCGATTACTGCAAACGAAAATTGACAAAATGAAGACTTGTCATATTTCATAGGTATCATTCTAAGTTGCGTGTTTTTATTTTATTCGCATGCAGATGTAACCATGTTAAATCATCTGGTGTATTGTTCTCGAGGCACGATGGGACGCGTTTACAGCTGAAAAACCAACAAGTGGTAGGTACTTAATAAAACATTTTTTTATTGAACTATAAAACGGTGGTTGCGTCTTTAGTAGTCGGATTGTCAGAACATGTGTTTTTATTTAGTGACGACAGGGTTGTAAAGCGGGGCACAGCCGCATTTTGGCGCCAATAAAATTTATTGGCTGGCCGTTTAATCGGCCTATTATGTTGTTCAGCTCTGAGTTCATAATTTACGGCCGCGTTTCACTTTTTCAATAAAACCGGCCGAGGCGGACCGACCGGTCGCGGAAAACCGGAAAAGTTGCGAGTCAAGGACGCCACGCCACTGTGATTGCATTACATATTTATCTAAAAAAACTTGACTAAAAATTAAATTCAAAACATAAAACCACCCAGATGTGATTCAATTGACTTGAATCTTACAATGATGACTCCGTCTTGTTATTTTCTTTAATTAATAGTATTACGGTATGTGTCTATGATATTAAATTACATAAAATCGTTGAATTGCACGTATTTTGATGGGTTGTGGACAAAACCGATTGTTTCCTCTGTTTCATACTTTTTTGATTCTCATTTTTACTATCATTTTTCTCATTGATTTATTTGTGAAATATGGTAAATAATACAATATATGAAATTCATCTACATATTTTATTACCAATATATCAATAAATTGGATTCATATCAATTGGTTGTGATTTTTTTAATTCCTTTATTTTTTATATTTTATTTATTTTATACTAAATTTTTGATTATCGCTATTATTTTACGATGTTTTTTATTACTCATAGCTTTATACGTTAGCAAGAAAAGACGGTCTAACTAAAATCGTTGAAGTTGGAGTCGGTAAATTTTAAACCGACTCCAAATCCCTGCATTTTATATAATAATGAAAATAAATATAAAATTTCAAAATGTTATTAATATTCGAATATATGAATACTGAAAAAGGGTCGAATATATTCCAATGTCGAATATTCGATTGTCATGTTGCGTTTCACACGTATTTAACAATAATTGGCCAAGCATTGATTTTAGTATAATACATTATTATTATTAAAATATCAGCAAATATGCTATCAAGACGGTTTTATCACTTCAGTATAGAGGTAAAGAGACAATATAATTTATATTGTATGTCCATTTTTGAATTCGTATCGAATTTTAAGTTTGCAGATGCTGAAATAATTGAGGCTTTTCTTTTCAAAATACCTTGGAAACCTTTAAAAATTTTTAACATAGCGAGAAGTGAATTTTTATTGGTTTTTTTTATTTTCTTCTTTATTTTTTTGGGTAGCATGTGAATATTTGTTAAATAAAATTAAATATATTTTTATATATTGTATATGTATGTATGTTTATATTTGATTTTGATTTTTAAATGCTTTTTATTATTACTAAATTATTTTCACAATACATATTATACCTATTTTAATATCTACTGATCATTTTCTATTTTACAATGTTCATATAAAATGTGTGTTATTTATGTATTATCTAGTCACAGTGTTTGTGTTTATTAAAATAAATAAAAAATAAAAAATATGTACATATGTATGTATATAATTGTACTTCAGGGATTTTGCATAGGCAAAGTAAAAAAGTTTGATGTTACAAACAAATCAAAAATAGCGTAGCTATAAACATATACATAAATTTGAAATATTTGAATTTCTTCGTTGACAAAAATACATAATGAACATATGTACGTATTTTTGTCAACGTCGAGCATGAAAATATTTACATTTTTACATGAAAACTGCAAGTATGAATTTCTTGTCAGTTATATGAAATACTATACATACTATCAAATCGAATGGAAATACGATATTTAAATTGTGTATCAAAACGAATAAAACATGCTGTAAACTAGTATATTATTTCTGCGAGTTATATCAATAAAAATTGAAATGTTATAATTAATATTAGCATACAGACATTATTAAATGAAGTTTTAGAGTAATATAAAACAAGGCGAATATTCACCATGTGTGTGTATGTGTACATATATGTAGTCTCCATAGGAATATCTTAAGCGCCTTTGCCAATCATTTTCTGCAATATAAATTTAAATAGTAAAACAAAATCTGGTATTAACTTTTTATACCGTTTAGAATGATATCAACTATTTTTACAATTCTAATTCACTTTATATTCAAACAAATAAGTTTATTTTTTACACGTGAAGGAAAATTTCGACAAAACTAAATAATTTAAATTAAAAAAGATCGATTCTGAGTTCAAATAATTTTTTAATTTTAGCATGATCAAAAAACTTCATCTATTGCTACTATGTACATGCAACATATGTAAATATGTAGATAAAGTATAAAAAATAATTGTATGCAGATCCGGTTAAAAGCTTAATAAGCTTAGTGTCAAGCTGATACCACGATAAATATATGTAGTGCAAATTGCTTAGTAATTTACATACATACATATGTGTCACCGACAATTTCTTAATTACACATTTAATCAACTTATGATCAGTTAACGGCTGCCTATGTATCTTATAAATATTATGTCGCTTTATATTTATTTTGACATCGGAAGGTAATCCTTTTTTTTCAACACTAATCCTACCCACTGAAAACAATCATAAAGTGAGCTGAAATATTGGTTGTGTGTACATGATTATGATCCATCTTAATTTTAAACATGTGGCTAGCGCTAAGTCTGAGGTATTAATTTAATGTAAAACATCTGAAAATTTAAATTAAAATAAACTTCATCGGGCGTCGAAGAGCGGTTATAAATTAGCGGGGAAAATCTCGTAAAAGTCAATTCAATAATATGTGAAATGGTAAAATTTGAGAATTTTTTCGCTTTCAGTGTGTAAATCGTTTTATGATCTAATTATATTACGTTTAAATGTGTTTTCATGCTGTTTCACGTGTTCGCTGTTAAACTATAAAAATATGAGCGCTACATCTTACATGATATGTATTACTGAGTATTTTTAACAATTTATTTGATAAATATTGAGCGATAAACAACGATAACATTAATTGTCTGAAAATAATTCAGTTATAAATCAATTTCCAACTCTTTTTAAATCGCGTAACATTAATACAAATTTCCACATTGTTGTAATTGAAAACATCAACGATGATCTAATTTTAACTCAATCTCGCTCTTTAGCTTAATTTTAATATTTAATTTCAATTTTTTAATTTAGTTTTTATTTCGATAATTTGTACGCTACTGGTTTTAAAAGTTGGCCTGTGGGCCGTTCGTTGGTTTGGTGCATACGCAGCAATATCGAATCGATAACAATCCTAAGCTTTGTATAAATTCATTCGGAATCGAATTTAGGATTGTAAATAGGTTTTTGAGCTCTTTTTCCTATTATGCTTTAGATTAACATTAGAATAATATAATACTGTGATTACTAACCAAATTAAATTAAATTGTAAAATAGAAAATGATCAGTAGATCAATAGCTATTAAAATAGATATAAGATGTATTGTGAACATAATTTCGTAATAATAAAAAGCATTTAAAAATCGAAAAAAAAATCGAATTCGGAATCGAACCCGCGTATACTTGTGTTCAGAGAGCTAGCGACGAAGCCACGTCGACTTTTCAATTGGCCTTTTTTTTAAACATTAAATTAAAATGTTTCCTTCTCCCCATATAATTATAAAATTAAGAAAATATATAAAAATCCTAATATACTAATATAAAAAAAATAATTATAAAAGAAAATAATTTAAAAAAGTTTTTTAAAAACATACCTCTTATATAATTTGTATATAAAATTATTATTTTGAATAAAATACCAATAATTTTTTTTTACTACCGCCATCTATGTTTAAAACTAAGAACTGGATAGACGTCAGGCACTTTTCAGAAATTCAAATTTCAGACGCGTCTTACACGATATTTTTGCACCATCGTAATGGCGGAGGATCCATTTACATATAATTGATGACTAAAATGAGTAATATGGCAAAGTATGAAAGCGATGGGATAAGAGGCAAACTTTTTCCTGAATTGTAATCGTAAGTGAAACGTAAAGGAGGTATGTAATAAAAATGCAATTTAATCATTTTTTCAATAACAAATGTACGACAGTATAAACTATAAATATATAAAATGTGTGGGATTTCATTATTAGGATTTCAATCAATATGATTTCAATGATTAGGATTTCAATCAAAATTATGATCCCGGCTGTAATTAAATATATTGTATGTAATAAAATATATTATTTAAAAGCTAGAGCCGCAAGAGAGATAATGAAAACCTATAAAGCAAATTTTATAAAACATAGAGTGAAAAAAGAAAAATGCATATGGGTTTAAACAATTACAATCTGACATAGCGAGAGGGTGGCGAAAAGGGAAATAAACACGGCAACTTACTAATAGACGTCAACGAGAACGATAAAGTAATATTTTTCAAACGTGTCTATTACGAATATTTTTTACCATCGTACTGGCGGATTTGATTTCCACATATATTGATGACGAAAAAATCGAAAGGAAGCTGAAAAGAGGCTTGTAAAAATACGTACTAATAATTTTTTTTTAGCGAGGTTTTGAACCATTTTTTTTTTGTTTTCATATTAAACAATTAAATTTATATTTACTTTATCTATGTAAGTAGTAACAATAGATGAAGTTTTGTGATCATGCGAAAATTCGAACTCGAGATTTTGACTGATTCGAACTCAGAATCGATTACTGATCACGTTTTCATGATCTAGAAAAAAAATGTGTGTGTGTGTGTCTGTGTATTTTGGAGATATTTTGAACACCGTTAGTCCTATCGAATTGAAACTTGGTATTGGTTACTGCAATTCTTATCGACACGACGTAAATTTTTAAGTTGATTGGAAATGGGACCTCCCCTTAAAAGTGTCCTCTTTTTTTTAAGTTTTTGAATTCAATTATCTCCCAAACCAATAACTGAATCAGACTGAATTTTTTTTAAATATGATAGAAATAATAATTTTTATAACCTTATATTTTTTAAATATTTCTATCTGAACCGGAAGTAGTACTTTTACTCTAGAGAATCGAGGTTTTTTTATGTTTTTCTCAGAAACCTTTTGGTTTGTTGAACTGAAATTTCATATCTAAAAGTTTAAGCTTAATAGCAACTTATATATAAAATTAAGTAAGTATCTGTCAACCGAAAGTGGCAGTTTACTCTTGTTCGATTTTTCTTCCACTATTTTTTTCGACCCTTTTAACATGTGTGTTCGTCACAAAAAAATTCAAGTATAATTCTTGTAGCAATTTGATGAAAATGAAAAAAAATTATTAAATTTTATAAACGGAATATTTATACATTTTGAATGGAAGTGGGATTTTTATTTATCCATATTTATCCATTATGAATGGAAGTGGGATTTTTTTCACTTAGAAAGGTTGAAAATGTTGTGCCCACTACTCGGTCCACACCCCTGAACGTATTAAGCTGAAAATTTATATTTCTATCCTTTATGTACTAACTTAGAGCTGGTAGGGTTTTGGCCAGAATTCGTAAACTGGAAGTAGTATTTTTTTTAAAAACAATATTTCATTATTTTTTCATTATTTTATTTTGACCTTTTAAATTGTTTTAAGCTTCTTGATATTTAATGTGTATAGTAAAAATAGTGATTTTAAGTAAAAATAAAAAAAAACTTAATTTAATGAACCGGAAGTGGGATTTTTTTCCTCGTGGAAAGGTCAAAAATGTTGTGCCCACTACTCTGTCCGCACCCCTGAACGTATTAACCTGAAAATTTATATTTCTATCTTTTGTGTACTAACTCAGAGCTGGTAGGGTTTTGGTCAGAATTCGTAAACCGGAAGTAGTATTTTTTTTAAAAACAATATTTCATTATTTTTTCATTATTTTATTTTGACTTTTTAAATTATTTTTATTTTCTTGATATTTAATGAGTATAATACTGATAGTGATTTTTAGTAATAAAATAATTTGAACAAAATCTGGAAGTAGATATTTTGTTTTGTGCAAGTTTCCATACATTTGCGCTCAATTTGTATCGCTATCATAGTCATCAGTTCAATATCGAATTTTGTTTTGTAACCTTCTTATATTCATCAAATACATTTGCGGTGCGGACAGAGTAGTGGGCACAACATTTTTGACCTTTCTACGAGGAAAAAAATCCCACTTCCGGTTCATTAAACTAAGTAATCGATTCAGTGATCGATTCTGAATTCGAATCAGTCAAAATCTCGAGTTCGAATTTTCGCATGATCACAAAACTGCATCTATTGTTACTACGTACATAGATAAAGTAATAATACAAATATTTAAGAAGTCACCGGCGAAATATACATTTTCACAAGAAATCATAATGAAAAAAGAAAATAAAAAAATGAAATTATTATTGGCTGTAAAAACGAGGTGGAATTCAATGGCAACTATGATAAGACGATTCATTCAAGATTCATTCAAATTTATGCTTGGTACATACATATGTAATTATTTTTTTTTAAATTTTCGAATATATTCGAATATTTGAATAGCTCTTGATTTACTATTCGATATTCGAATAGTTGAAGTCGACGAATATTTGAGATCCCTACTCCACAGCCCTGTTGTATTCATAATCGAAAGTACAATAAAACATATTAATCGCTAGGGGCATACGAGAATTCACACATGCATGTATTTATAATTAATTTGATCCATATTTTATTTAGTAATAAGAAATAAAACGAAGAATGTATGCTAGTAGGTATAGGTTCGTGGCCACCAGACGAGCAACTTGACATAATTTCTCACGGCTGCTACCTGAAGGGGCGGCCGTGTGAAAGGGCGTATCCACAACGAAACAATGCCCAGGCCCTTGTGAATCTTAAATCCCCCGAATTGCACATGTCGATCCTACGCTTGAAAAAATTCCATGTGCATCGAAGTACAGCACACACCAACCGCGAGGACTTGGATTTGAAATTAAATATGGTATGCTTGGAAAGTAGATATTATATTATACTAGTGTTATGCCCGTTGAAATTTCAACGGGTGGTTTCGGAAAGGAATTGATACACGAATAAGAAATTACGAATTACGAAGTGGTACGCCCCCCACTTCCCATGTTGAAATCAAACATCAAATCAAATACGAAATGAAATTCGAAATCTCATTCAAAATCGATTCACTCGATCCGCGACGGCCGACAGCTGCCGAAGATACACGACTATTCACCGAATACTCGGCTGTGATTGGTTCCCCATACGTTCTGGTTATTATTGAATATTAACGTTATTTAGAGCATTTCTTCAATCAGGACGTAGTGTAATGGTCAGCGTACAGTGCTCTGGGAAGCGCGAAGGGGTAGGTTCGACACCGCGTTCTGGAATTTATTATATTTTTCAAATATCGTTAAAATATAAATTAATTTCAATAATTTCAATTAAAAATATATATTTAATTGTTTTATATGAAAACAAAAAAAATAGTTCAAAACCCCGCTAAATAAAATTATTATAATTACGTATTTTTATATGGCGAGAACGAAATTTCAATTAATGTTTAAAAAAAAGGCGAATTGAAGAATCGGCTGATTTTGTTTTAAACAAAATTAATTATAAACACAAACTTGACCAACGCAAGCTTGAATAATAATATATGTAGGTCGAAAAGCCTGGTTACATTATTATTTTTATTATTTATTATTATTTATTTATAGAAAAATCAACAGGCCTCCAGATGTACAAATTTATAAAAATAAAGAATAAATATAACAAAATAACATCTGAGCCCCAATTATATGTGTCATTTATAACACATTCTCTGAGAGAGGTCGTGGCTGCCTTGTTAAGAGTGTTAGCGTTTAGAGGAAGACATTACGGATTATATTGTTAAAATATACATTAATTTCAATTAAAAATAAATATTTAATTATTTACAAAAAACCATTTATTATTAGGTCTTTTGCTCTTTTGCTTTGAACACCGATGGAAAAGTCTATTGTTATTGTTAACTGCCATTATGGTAAAACTGAGGATATGGTAAAAATTAAATGAATAAAAAAAAAATTCGGGTGTGACCAACCCATGAATATAAGAAGGCTACAAAACAAAATTCGATATTGAACCGTACAGACAGATTATGAAATACTAATAACTATGACAGCATTTTCGATACAAATTGAGCGCAAATGTATGGAAACTTGCACAAGACAAAAGTTATACTTCCGGTTGTCAGATTTTGTTCACATTTTTTTTATTACTTAAAATCACTATTTAAATATCAAGAAAATAAAA
Organism: Arctopsyche grandis; assembly: GCF_051622035.1. Lineage (NCBI taxonomy): Eukaryota > Metazoa > Arthropoda > Insecta > Trichoptera > Hydropsychidae > Arctopsyche > Arctopsyche grandis. Next base: position 22,018,909 of record NC_135355.1, on the reverse strand, counting down.
ATTATTTAACATGTCAAAATAAAATAATGAAATATTTTTTTTTAAAAAAATACTAGTTCCAGAAGTACGAATTCTGACCAAAACCATATCAGCTCTAAGTTAGAACATAAAGAATAGAAATATAAATTTTTAGCTTAATACGTACAGGGGTGTGGACAGAGTAGTGGGCACAACATTTTTGACATTTCTAAGAGGAAAAAATTTCACTTCCGAAAATTAAATTTAGTGATTTTTTTTGTATTTTTAATTAAAACCTCTATCTTTATTTTATACAATAAATATCAAGAAGATTAAAATAATTTAAAAGGTCAAAATAAAATAATGAAAAATTGTTTTACAAAAAAATACTACTTCCGGCTTACGAATTCTGACCAAAACCCTAGCAGCTCTAAGTTAGTACATAAAGAATAGTAATATAAATTTTCAGCTCTCAACTTTCGGTTGACGCATGCTTACCAAATTTTATAAATAACTTGGTATTAAGCTAAAACTTCTAGATATGAAATTTCAGTTGAATCAATCAAACGGTTTCTGAAAATAGCATAAAAAACCTCGATTCTATAGAGTAAAAGTACTATTTCCGGTTCAGATAAAAATATTTAAAAAATACAAGGTTATAAAAATTATTATTACTATTAAATGTAAAAAAAATTCAGTCCGATTCAGTCAGCGGTTTGGGAGATAATTGAATTCAAAAACATAAAAAAGATGACACCTATAAGGGGAGGTACCATTTCAGGTCAACTTAATAATTTGAAAAAAATTTACGTCGTGTCGATAACAATTTCAGTAACCGATACTAAGTTTCAGTTCGATAGGACTAACGGTGTTCAAAAAATCCCCAAAATACACAGACACACACACATTTTTTTCTAGATCTTGAAAACGTGATCAGTAATCGATTCTGAGTTCGAATCAGTCAAAATCTCGAGTTCGAATTTTCGCATGATCACAAAACTTCATCTATTGCTACTACGTACAATAGTACGTATAAAAAATGACGTCTGTGAAACTTAAAAGAGGTTTGTAAAAATAGATTTATGTATGCAAGTTTAGTGTAAATATTTCAAAAATTCTCAAATAAATTCACAATCAAAGTATATCGCTAATTCTGTTGTTAATAATCCACCAAAAGATGGAACATTGGACGGATTTAATAACCTTGTTGCCTACCATTGCTCTACGTACCACAACTATATCTTATAGAAAGTTCATGAATCAAGTTATAATTTGTTATACATTTTCGTTATTATTTCATTTATTTAAACGATATGTTATTACTGTTTTTCTTTCAATAATATCAAATGACTTGTCGACGGGGGAAGCGTCTCGAACTCCTGCTGGTATTTGAACCATAGTAGATGAGCAACGGTACAAGGATTTTGGTCACGCTACCGTTACTCTAACGAGAACGCATCATCGCATTTTTTTAATTAGGCTATATTTTAAACGCTCACACTTACCTACAGCAAAATATTGTAAAATATAGAAGAAAATCTTTACAAAAATTTGATTAATGACTGCGTCAAGTTTCGCGACGACGCTTTTGTCACCGTGGCTTATTAACAACTTTAGTTTCCGTTGAAAAATAAAATGAATAGTTTTTCCAACGCTCCCATTACTCTCAGACAAAGGACGACAGCCAATTTTGGATCACTCTAAATTCTCGAATACTTGCGTATTTTTATCGAGATGCGATGAGCAATCTTCATATTGGTGATTCGTGGCGGCGTTGTGACGGATGCCTCGAATTTTTCACTTAAATATTCAACAGATAGTATTTTTTGTCTCTTTTTTATATTTTATGTATGTACATATGTATGCGTGATTCTTTTTGTCATATGGCCCAACGCTCTCCCATATATTGCCCAACACTTATTCAAATAAATAAACGTCTATTCAAATATAATGGACGCCGATTTGAGGAATGCGTCGTGAGAAGACAAGAACAAAAAACGAATACCATCACAACAAACCGACGAACCAGTGAATGTCGATCCGTTCTTGGTCTCTCATATATATATGTATTTACATAAGTTTAATATATAAATAGTGAATTCAATGAATTAATTGATATTTTTGAAAATTAATAAATATGATACAATATAAATAGGATTTCATCGCCCACAATAGCGGGAACCAATTTGATCCCTTTGCTCGAAAGATGGAATATATATGTACTTAATCAAGGTTTAGATATACTTATTTAAGGTGGAATATATATTTATTTAAGGTTATACAAGGTTTATCTTAGTTTTTTTAGATCTTAGTTTTTTAATTTTTTTAATCCATGTTATTCCTCAAGTATAAATAGGGCACTTGCTCACAAACTTTCACCACCACCGGTGCTAAACGTTCCACTTAAACATTTTTAAAATGCGTAGTCATATCAAAAAACTAAAATATTTAATTCACGGATATGGCTTTCATTATACCAATTATTGCACTAATTATTATATCATAATTATTTTTATTAAAATGGCTAATTTGTGAAAATTTTTCTTAAGGTTCACATGTGTATAATACAATATAGACATTCCTTTTGGTCAGATCTACATATATATATATATATATATATATATATATATATATATATATATATATATATATATATATATATATATATATATATATATATATATATATATATATATATGTACTATATAGGATACCCATTAGAACAATACTAACAATACATACACGTAACTTTTTCTAAGAAAAGAAAAGATTTTTTTTTAATATTTAGTGATCTAACGGATCATTTTCTATTTTACAATTTTATTTTATTTTTGTTAGTAATTATTGTATTATATTATTCTAATGTTAATGTATAGCAAAATAGGAAAAAGAGCTTAAAAACCTAACATATACAAACCTACGCATGAAATTGAAAAGTTTTCGCAAATAAAAAATAAATAAAAGTGCGTGGACAGCGGTCTTTCACCTGTTCGCGAAACAGCTCGAGCCGCAGCTTTGAAAGCTCTCAGCGAACAATAACAACATTCTTGCGTTGTGCGGTGCGCTTTTCAAAAACTGGTTTTAGTCCATTGAGGGCGGCCGTAATCCCGCCGATAAGACGGATTCATGAATACGGCACGGATCCAGATCGGAGAACCGGTCCGTGCGCTCATCACACAGGAAATCACACGGCCAGACCGTATTGATTCGGTAACCATATGAATACGGCCTCCGGAAATCGACCTTACCACTCACTCACCAAAAGACAGCGATTCCCAAAGTGGGAGGCATTCACTTAATACTACCTACCTATCTGATCAAGTTCAAGCAACGACTGGGAAATTTCGATTTCTCGCTCCGGCTTCATGTACATATAGATTGCACAATTTGGACGATACATATGTACATCAGTAAGCGAATTATGTTTGTAATTGCTGCACACATAGTCTTCGAAAAGATTTGATTTAAGCCGAATTTAATTATCCCTATCTGAATTGCCTCGTGTTACTCTAGTGGGTGAAAGTTTATTCCATCTTTATATTTGATATTTAAAAACATATATAAACATTTACCATGGTGCCATATGGTTACTATGGCCAGCAGCCTAGATTGGTGGTTAGCATGTAATGCTTTCAAACCAAGTGGACACGGGTTCAATACCTGCCCGGTGCTGCTGGCCAAACCTTGGATATGTAACTCCAGTCGATCATTATATCTAATATATAATTTGGAAAGAGACTTTGTATGTATCCTTGGTTGTTCGTTGTTCGTTGTTCGTTGTTTGTTGGTTGTTCGTTCGTAGATCCGTGACGTCATCGAACAAATTATTCGATTTTTTTTTTCGATTCATAAATCTATTTTTATTCGATTCGATTCATTATACGATTTTTCTGGCGAAGCCCTAAACGGCAATTGCTCAGGGGGGCGCAGAGGGGCGAAGCCCTAAACGGCAATAGCAATATCAAATGGGGCGCAGCCGAATGGGGCCCCGAAGGGGGGGCAGCCTCATGGGGCGCAGCCGTCATCGAACAAATGATTCGATTTATTTTTTTTTCGATTCATAGGCGCCGATTCGATTTATTTTTAAAGGGGGCGCCGAGGGCGAAGCCATAGAAGGCAAAGGCTCAGGGGGGAGCGAGGGCGAAGCCCTAGAAGGCAAATTTTTTTTTTAAATTTTTGTATATATATATATATATATATATATATATATATATATATATATATCCACTTGGTTTGAAAGCATTACATGCTAACCACCAATCCAGGCTGCTCACAAAGTATAATACATACATGTGTATAAATGCGATAAAATCGAGTTAATTGAAAACAAATAATACATAATAAAAATAAAAATAAACATCATACAAGAGAAATATTTTTAGGAGAAAATTAAATGAAATAAATCATCTAAAACAGCGATACCTTTACCAGGTATCTACAGGTAGTTCGAACCGTATTTTTTCGAGTCGAATGTCCTATAAATAGGTCGCTTTCTTTTTATTTGGTTTTTTTCTCGTTCATCCACTTCTCTCGTTCATAATATCGGCTGACAAAAGGCCTGTGTATCTTTTTCTCGTGAGATCTCTCGTAGGGATTCGTTTTAATAAATATAAAAGTGTGTGAACTACACGGCGGCAGGTAGTGCACCCGCTACACAACAGCAGCCAGTCGAATTCGGATCAAAGCTTTTCATACCGATATTCACCGAATCGTCGATAATGCCGATCTTTAACAATGTAAGAATAGGCTTTTCCATTCTTTTTTTCACTCAATAAATGGTAGTAAGTGTATGGATTACGCACCGTGTGAGACATCGAATGTATGACCCGAAAAATACTAAACCTACGCTTAAAAAACCTCACAGAAGTTTTGTTAAACCCACATATGTATGTAAATATGAGCCTGTAGTAAGTCCAATTTTCAGTTTCAAAAACACTATTTCAGTTTGACATAATTCACAAATTGTCATCGATATTTTTAAATCGATATGCCCAGAATCACGGAAAAGCAGAATAAGCCACCAGTATTTTTAAATATTGTATTTAATGTTTTGCGAGATATTTCTCGAAATGAAGAAAATTTGACTTATGCCACTTATGTACAAATATAAAAATAATGTACATATATTGTATTCAACGATGTATGTATTACCAAATTAACAACTCATTTTTAAAATTTTGGAAGTTGGTTAGATATTATTTGTACTACAAAACTACGCGTTTGCTTTCTAGCATTCGTCTGATTGTCGTCGGTATGTTGAATAAATTGAAACGCGGATTTGAAGATTAGCTATGCCGTTCACGAACCGTCTGTATTTTGAAGCGCGATTCGCGTCTCAATTGGACATTTGGTAAATTGATTAGCTAAATTTGTCAGAAATACAAATTGTATTACAAAATGCGTTTTTCTACACAGACGCGCGCATATTTGTCGAATACGTAATTGGTGTCAAAACAGAAACGGGTCGTCGGAGGGTCGATTTGGGTTTCATAAATTCATCTTGGGTACTATGTGGACCTGTAGACACTGTTGGAGGAGAAAACGAGTCCACGAGAATAAGGAGGAGAAAAAGGCAGAGAGAGAAAGAGAGAGAGAGAGCGCGCGCGAAACGAGTGAGCCGACAACCATAAAAAAGTATGACGAAGAACAGAAAAAGATATAATGAAAAGTAAAATCCCATCTTCATGTCAAGTCAGCAGGTAATCCTCGTGGGGTATCTCACTGCTGCCTTTGGCATCGTTGTCACCTGTCATCAAATTACTTATTTTCGCTAAATATATACGATGTACACTCACTCACTCATCTCTAAATAAATATGTGTTTAAATATTCATAAACGGTTCACTCGTTGAACAAAATTTAAAAAAAATTTGGTGATATAGTGTAGTAAAACGGTTCAATATCAAACGCTTAATCGATTACTAAGATGTCTCGACCAAACTGGCTGTGGCGTGGCACGTGTTGCGAAAGAAGGATTCCAGAAAAAAGGACACTTCAGAAAGGTTTGGACGACAAAATTTTGAGGAAAGATAAGCCGATCCGACGAAATATACGGAATAGTACAAGCTTTCCTGGAGATATTATCCGAGCATAAAACTCCGATACAAGAATGAAAGATTAGAACGTATGTAGAATGTACATATGTACATTTATTTCATTTCAATAGGCAAACTCTAAATATAAATTTCTATTGATCAGAACATCTTAGCTGATCAATAGGGATCGCAAATTTTTCTCCCAAATAAAATATATGTAGATATAAGCGAATGCAAGAGTAACAAGTTAAAAATTTCATTTCACGAAAATTATAGAATACATATTACAAAGAATTAAATATATATTGTTTATATGAGTTTATAAATTTTAGACATGATTCTAATCAACAACAAATAGCAAAATAACCATTTAAAGGTTAAGAAAATTATTAATGGATTGTGGAAAATTGTTGACTTGGAATCTATAATACATCATAATCTACACTGTAGATTCAACAAACATTCACCTTCTACTGCTCCTCCTCTTCAACACACTTTCATTCGTCTCTATCTTGCGCAACTCTCATTCATCTCAACTAGTGCTTCCAATCCCGGAAGGTTACTTCAGCACCGGGATTGCGGTGCAGGGAATTTCCCGGGATCCCGGTGCTAGCACCGGGATTTCAATGTATAAGAAAAAAAAGTTCAATTGCATGTTTTCATACTTCAAAAACGTTCAATTGCATTTTGAAAACTCTCTTTTTTGCTTCACGCAAAAAAATACCCCCATATTGGCGTACTACTTTTTAGAGTTTGGCTACATTCTTTAAATTTTCGGTTCGCATCGATAAATTTCTAAGAATAAATAAAACACATCCGAAAATGTAAATTAATAAAGTAAAAAACATCGCTTTGATTCATTGATTCGTTTTTTACAAATAGTTTGTACCGTCTAGTAATTATTCATCGAAACAATCCACCTAATATAAAAAAAACTCTAATTACATTTACTTTATGTAAAATATTCGGATGTGACCAACCTACGACTTAATCTATGTATTCGAGGTATATAAGAAGGATAAAAAACAAAATTCGATAATTGAACATATGTATGTATGTATGTATGTAAATACACGTTCACACATACCGGCTATGAGCATTTTCAATACAAATTGAACGCAAATGTAGGAAAACTTACACAAGACTAAAGTTCTACTTCCGGCTTATATATTCCGACCAAAACCTTATGTTAGTACAAAAAGAATACAAATATAAATTTTCAGCTAAATATTTTCAGGGCGTGGAAATAATCGTTGTCACAACATTTTTGACTTTTTTAAGAGGAAAAAAATCCCGCTTCCGGTTTATTTATATTTAGTGATTTTTTTTATTTTCATCACATTGATACAACAATTATACTAGAATTTTTACGTGTAGAGCACACATGTTAAAGGGGTCGAAAAAAATAGTGGAAGAAGAAATTGAACAAGAGTATACTGCCACTTCTGGTTGACGGATGCTTACCAACTTTTATACATAACTTGGTAAAATTTCAGTTCAATAAATTAAAGGGTTTCTTAGAAAAACATAAAAAACCTTGATTCTCTAAATAAAAAGTACTACTTTTGGTTTAGGAAAAAATATTGGGGTTATAATATTAATTTTTTGATTTTTAAATGCTTTTTATTATTACGAAATTATGTTCACAATACATCTTATATCTATTTTAATAGCTACTGATCTACTGATCATTTTCTATTTTACAATTTTAATTTAATTTGGTTAGTAATCACAGTATTATATTATTCTAATGTTAATCTAAAGCATAATAGGAAAAAGAGCTCAAAAACCTATTTACAATCCTTATAAATGTTAATAATACATCTAACACATAATATTAATTAAAGACTATCTAAAGCCGATGACCTAAAGCAGATTGTGTTTAGGTAATCTGTGTTTATACCTGAAGGGTATAGACATTTTGTTGTAATCACCGAGACTCTTCACAAGTGTGTTAGTATGGTTATTAGTGATTCTTTCATAGAATCTACTGGTTAGTTTGTTAGTAATGTCTGTAACAAACGGAATATTATATATAGCATGCAGTTTTTTCAGGTTAGTATATATGGGTGTATTATAAATTATTTTAAGGGATTTATTTTGTATTACTTGGAGCTTGGAAAGGTTAGTATTCGAGGCGTTATTCCATACAGGTGAAGCATAGGTTAATAATGGTAATATGAGCGCGCGATATAATTTTATTTTATTTAGCGTTGATAAAGAACTATGGCGATTAAATATTGGATATATTGAGGATATACCCCGCATCGCCTTGCATTTCGCTGCCTCAATGTGAGGTGCCCATCTCATTCTTTTATCAAACGTTACTCCTAAATATTTTATTACTGACTGCCATTTCAGACTTTCTCCAGAGGGGATTTTCAGATCTGAACTTGGCTTATGTTTTCTAACACTAAAGAATATGGCGTCTGTTTTGGTTTGATTAATTTGAATTTTCCACTTAGTGAAGTGTTCAATCATTGTTTTAATTGCAAATTCAAGATTTTTAAGAATAGTGTCTGGTTTTTTGCTACTTGTGAAGCAAGCTGTATCATCTGCATATAGGGCTATGTGACAGTTTTTTGGAATAGGTATGTCATTTATATATATGGAGAACAAGAGTGGGCCAAGCAAGCTCCCCTGCGGAACGCCAGCTGCGATTATTTTTGGAGACGATAATTCATTATTTACGATAACCACTAGCTTTCTACGAGTTAAGTACGATTTGATGATGAGAATTAGGTAGTTTGGTATTTTGTTTATAAGGAGCTTATGAATGAGTCCATCGTGCCAAACCGTGTCGAAGGCCTTTTCTATGTCGAGACATACCATTCCGGTACTTCTCTTCATATTAAAGTTCTTCGTCACGTGTTCAGTTAGTCTTGTTAGTTGTTGGGTCGTGGAATGTCCAGTGCGAAATCCAAATTGTTCATTTATTAATTTCTTATTTACGACTTTAAGTAAACGTGTGTAGATTATTTTTTCCAGAATTTTTGAAAGCGTGCAAAGTAAGCTAATGGGTCGATAATTGGCCGGGTTTTTTGAGCTTTTATCGGGCTTAAGTATGGGAATTACGTTGGCTGTTTTCCAGTATTCTGGGAAATACCCGGTGAGTAAACACGCGTTGAATATTTTAGAAAGTGAGACTAAAGCTTTAAATGGAAGTTGTTTGATTATGATGTTATCTATTGAATCTCGCCCAGGTGCCTTTTTATTTTTTAAATTACGTATTAAATTTGGGATTTCACACGGATGCACCAATTTTATATTTTTAGTACTGTTAGTGGGAGTTTTTGTGATGATTTTAATGGACCGGTTGACTTTATTATGCGTTGGTATGTGATTGTAATGTTGTGTGAGTGTGTGATGTTTTTGGAAGGATTTTGATAATAGTTCTGCTTTGTCGCAATCACGCGTCACTGAGATTCCTGCATCATCTAATGGAGGAATCGAGTTTTTTGTCCTGCGAATCGCTTTAGCTAATTTCCATAGAGAGCCATCAACTGAGCTCAATTTTTCTAATTTTTTAGACCAAGCTTCATTTTTGATTTCTTTGATTCTAATTTTAATTTGATATGTGAGCTTATTAATTAATGTTTTCAATGCTGGATTTTTTGATGTTTGCCAAATTTTACGGAGTTTATTTTTACTTTTATTTAGATTTGCAACAAAGTCAGTTATCTCTAATCTGTGTTCAATGTATTGCGTCTTAGGTATGTGAAGGTGTTTGGATCGAGTTATTAATTCCGTTAGGTGTATTATGGAGCTGTCGATTTCGGTTTTGTTTGTGAGTGTGGTAGAAGTTAGAATGGTTTGGTCATTTATGTACGACTTGAACTCTCGCCAGTTAGCTCTCCCGTAATCCCGACTATGCTTGATGATTTCCTCGGGTTTCCCGTCGATTGAGAAGATTATCGGGAGATGATCAGACGAGAGGGTTTGAAGGGCATTTGGTGTCGATATTTTTGTGCAGTTCTTGACGAGGACAAGATCTAGTGTGGATGGTTGTGAGTTATTTGTGGGATAGTGTGTGTATGTATCCAGATGAAGTAAGATTGTATCTGTTAGTTGAATGTATTTAAAAAGAGTTGTGCCTTGTTGGTCAGTGTTTACGCAACTCCATAACGGATGTTTGGCATTAAAGTCACCAGCTACCACTACCGAACTACCAATGTTAAATATTTTGTTAAGATCGGATGCCAATAATCGTTTTTGGGGAGGATTGTAAGCGGATGCTACTATGTGACGGGTGTTGTTAATTGTTAGTTCGATGGCGGTTAGTTCTAAATTTTTTAGTGGCGGAGTTATTACGCGACAATGTTTAATTGACGATTTTATAAAAATGGCAACTCCCCCTCCATGCTGTTCTCGGTCTTCGCGATAGCAGTTAAAGTTAGGTAGGTTAATACGGATATGAGGTTTTAAGAAGGTCTCGGAGATTAAAACTATGTTGACACAGTACTCACCGATCGCCGACTCTAGTTCGTCAATCTTATTCTTAAGTCCACGAGCATTCCAAGCTAGAATGTTCAGGCGCCTCCCGTTAATCAAAGACATCGAGATATTCGACAAGCATGAGTGCCAGCTCTAGTTTGTCGGTGCAACCGCTGGCCTTGGCACGAATCTCCTAGAGGATCTTCAACATCTTCGTCATAGACGCCATGGAAGTTAGGTCTGTTGTTGGTTGAATGTTGGGATTGGTTGGTTGGTGGGGTTTTTTAGGGATATTTGGGATATTTGGTGAAGGAGTTTTAATGGTCAGTAGCTTTGGGAAGTTATGATCGTTAACGACCGGGATATTTTGTGGCTGCGCCACTGGGAGTTTCCAAGGGTTGGCTTTGACAATTGATGCTCGATTCCAGCATTTTCAGATAGCTCTGTCTTTTTGGACAGTCTTTGAAGTTAGCGGGGTGAGATCCTGAACAGCCTGAGCAGACAGCAGGGTAACTATTCCTTGATTGCATTGTGCGGTGAGGTGAGTGCCGGCACATTTGACGCACTTGGCCTGCCGATTGCAGTTTTTCGCAGCGTGTCCATATTCTTGGCATCTGAAACATTGAGTAATATTTTGAGATTTACTAGTATACTTAACTACACTGACCTTTGTGTAACAGATGTACCGGATTTCTTTAATCTTCTTTGCCGATACCGATGGCTCGAAGAACACCAAGTATAGCTCGGTGGCGTTGCTCCTAGGCTCCTTCGTCTTCATCTGTATGACTTTGGTTACAGGGAATCCCTGTCTGATGATGTCATCTTTAATATCAGCTTCCGGCAATTTCGGCAAGCCACGTACGACACTTTTTATTTCCTTTTCCTCCTTCCTGGAAAAGGTATGGAATTGTCGGTCTGGTGTCAAACCATCCCGAAGTTTTTTAAAGTCTTCAAGACTTTTACATTGTATCTTGACATTATTTTGACCAATGTAAGTCATTGTGAAGTCTTTTATAAACTTCTTGATCGACTCGATCATGCTGCCGTGAGTGCCAGTAGCTGTCATGATGATGGGCGGGATTCTTCCACCGCTTCTGGGGACATCGGAAACTTCCAAGAGCCCTTCAAATTTGTTTTTCTCCTGAATTTTAAATTCAGGAGCAACATCTTTCACGTTTTTTGCCGTATGTTTTGGAAACTGCCACTCGGTCTCCATCTGAGCGGTCTGAGAGCAGCCTGGTTGAGGAGCTTCGGTTGTAGTTATCAGTGTCTTCTTAATTCGCTTTTTCAGGTTGGATCCTCGCATGGTGCCAACATGTGTTCTTTTGGTGTTCGTTTTGTGTGGGGTGTTTGTTGTGTATGTTAAAAGGTGTGGGTTTTTTGACGGTATGGCGTATCGCTGTATTATGAGCGCTCGCACAGAGAGTACGTCTTCGGCACGTCCGTTCTCACGGAGCGTCGAGAGACGAGATAATATTAATAATTTCTATTACAAGTAAGAAATCTCAGTTCGATTTGATGAGTGGTTTGGGAGATAATTTAATTCAAAATCTTAAAAAGAAAGAGGACACCTATAAGGGGAGGAACCATTTCCAGTCAACCTAAAAATTTGAAAAAAAATTTTATGTGTATCGTTAAAAATTTCAGTAGCCAATACTAAGTTTCAGTTCGATAGGACGAACAGTGTTTAAACAATCCCCAAAATACACTGACACACAATAACATATAGACAATCACACAGAAACACAGACACACACACATTTTTTCTAGATCACGAAAACGTGATCAGTGGTCGATTCTCAGTTCGAATCAGTTAAAATACCCTTCTAATATCATTGCGGTTGAGCACAATATCTGCGACACAATACAGGCCGTTCATACCATTTCGTGGAAACGGCAAGCCGGCGTCTAAACGGGTGGCAAACAAATGGACTATGACTGTCATTGCTCATACCACCATTCTTCATTATACATATAATGTTGTTTTTCTCCATATTATTTTAGTAAAAATAATATTGTTGCGTAGGGGTGGGTGGAGGATCCAAGTAAAAGGCCAACAGTCGTTTCACAGCATTTATTGATGATTCAGGAGATACACGCAGTGTCACGGCTAAGTCCAGAATGACATGATATTGCCTACGTACCGCCTTATAAGGGGTAGATCTCTCAGGACGTCTAATCTGTTTACCTACTGTATAGTCACGTATTCGGATATGTATTCCCACGGTATGAGAAGTGCAATCATTGTTTAGCTTTCATGCACTTAGCTTGTCGCTAATCCTTAAACCCACTTATACCAGTCGCACGGTATGCATTTAGTTAATCCGTTAACAGATATCCGTTACAGATAATCCTGTCCCATAGGTTCGGTCACACAGTCTCTGGGATTCTATTCGCTTAATCCGCGGCGTACGTAACATTGCCTCCCTCTTAGGTCAAATCATCCCGATTGACCAACAAATCCGAACTGATAAATCTACAGTAGTTACATTTATCTCTGATATCAGTCACAGTTAAATTTACAATTACAGTCGTTATCTTTACAGTTACAATGGAAACAATGACATTTAAATTCTACTACCGTTACATTAACGTTACCTTTACAATTCAAATTCTGTTACAGTTAGATTAATGTCACCTTTACAATGGAAACAATTACATTAAACTTCCGGTACACTTCAATTTACGTCACCTTTACAATGGAAACAATTACATTGAACTTTCGGTACATTTCAATTTGCGTCACCTTTACAATGGAAACAATTACATTAAACTTTCGTTAAACTTCAATTTACGACACCTTTACAATGTAAACAATTACATTAAACTTTCGTTACACTTCAATTTACGACACCTTTACAATGGAAACAATTACAGTTATATTTCTAATCCTCTAAAATTAGTCATCCGATGTTTTACATTTGGAAATCATTATTTGTTAGCTCTTCGGTCCAAAATTTCTCACTTGTTTGGTCCATGTTGCTCGTATCACCAAAGTCCAAATTTGCTATGGCAGCCCCGTATTCCTGTCATGTGGCCCAGCATCCTGCTGCAGACCAACGTTCAACCCAGAACGTGCTCCAAAGCCATGTCCCACAAGAATCGCTCCCATCCTCACAAAAGTGACTTGGTCCATTGCTCTCGTGTCACCATCGTCCAAATTTGCTACGGTGGCCCAGTGTTCCTCTGTCATGTGGCCCAGCATCTTGCTGCAGACCAACGTTCAACCCAGAACGTGCTCCAAAGCCATGTCCCACAAGAACCGCCACCATCCTCATAAAAATGACGGTTGACCCTGGAAAATGTGCACCCCTCAGTCTGCCACTCTGTTGGTGGTGCTTCTTTTCCGTTCCCTTGACCCTGGAAAATGTGCACACCTCAGTCTGCCACTCTGCTGGTTGTGTTTCTTTTCCGTTCCATTGACCTTGGTAAATGTGCACCCAACAGTCTTCCACTCTGTTGAATGTGCTTCTTTTCCGTTCCATTGACCCAACTGAAATCCATTTCTTTCTGATGTATTTTCCCGTTACATCTGCGAGATGATCTAAACACTGCTGCAACTGTCCATGTATTTTTTCAGGTACTCGTGTTTCCACTAGTTTCCAACTAGATTTTTTCCGATGTTGACGTATATCAATTGTTCCGCTCTCTCTCGTTGAAGTCGCGATCTGGCGTTTCTTCGGTTTCAAATGCCCTCACGTGGTTGATCCAAGTCGCTCGTTTCCCCAACGTCCAAATTTGTTGCGGTGGCCCCGTCTCTGTGTCCTGCCCAGCATCCTGCTGCAGACCAACGTTCCACCCAGAACGTGCTTCCGTTGCCATTCCCTCTGAAGCGGTGCCTCTATCCTCCCAAAAGTGACTTGATTGACTCCGCCGACTGACCAACCAACATTTATCCAATCTGATAAATGTGCCTCTCTGCCGTTGCATGGTTCCGATTGAATTCCATTTCAATCCGTTTACTTTCCGACTCTTCCAATTAGACTCGACTAGTTTCCAATTAGATTTTTTTTTCCAGTTTGTTGACATCTGCCATCAACAAATAGTTGAAGGGAATAGTGGCTTGTAATCGACATCTCTCAGTTGTAGTCGATCTCCGCTCCTCTTCTGACGACGATGCTTTCCCGTGGATCGTCGTCCCCAACAGCCACTAATTCTTGGTACTTGCGGCGTAAGTGGACCGGTGAACTGCCCTCGTCCCAGTCGCCCTTTGGATGACTCTGCAATTGCCGGATGCTGCTCTCCGATGTTGCCCTTGACAACGCCTCAAGTTGTCCTCTCCCGGCAGCACTTGTACGAAACCTTCCGTTTCGTAACCTCCTTCCGTCATCCCGATGAATTCTTGCTCCTCCGCATTCCTGATCTCCGCTCCTCTTCTGACGACGATGCTTTCCCGTGGATCGTCGTCCCCAACAGCCGCTAATTCTTGGTACTTGCGGCGTAAGTGGACCGGTGAACTGCACTCGTCCCGGTCGACCTTTGGATCACTCTACCTCTGCCGGATCCTGCCCCTCGTCGACAGTGTCTCCAGTTGTCCTCTCCCGGCAGCGCCTGTACGAATGCTTCGTATCCGCCTTCCGTCATCCCAATGGATTCTTGGCGGCCACCGCCGATAATGTCCAAGTCGAGTTGCAGTGATAACTGCAATTCGACAACCGAATATGTGATGACCGATTCTGTGTGTTGCAGTGAAAACTGCATTTTTTTATTTCGTGTCTCCATGGCTCGAACTCTCTCCTACAGCTCCCGAGGGTGGCTTCGCTGTAGCTTCTCTTCCTTCGCTGGTGACTTTGTTCCACGGCCCATCTTGGATCGTACTTCTGACGACCAGTGTTACGTAAGGGTGGGTGGAGGATCCAAGTAAAAGGCCAACAGTCGTTTCACAGCATTTATTGATGATTCAGGAGATACACGCAGTGTCACGGCTTTAGCTTTCATGCATTTAGGTTTAGCTTTCATGCACTTAGCTTGTCGCTAATCCTTAAACCCACTTATACCAGTCGCACGGTATGCATTTAGTTAATCCGTTAACAGATATCCGTTACAGATAATCCTGTCCCATAGGTTCGGTCACACAGTCTCTGGGATTCTATTCGCTTAATGCGCGGCGTACGTAACAATATGTTTAAAGAAATTTCTGCCAGCACCGTAATCCCGGTATTCAGACTAGTTTCAGCACCGGGATTCCGGGATCACCGGATCCCAGGATTGGAAGCCTTAATCTCAACCCACACATTTTCCTAATTTTGTAAATTGACCCATAATCTTTGCAGGCCCTCCTTTCATATTTTTACATTCTCTCCGGTACTATTTTAGCATTTATTTTGTTCATCTTTCGTCCATTCTTCTAGCTACGTTACCCGCCCATGGCCATTTCAATGTATTCACTCTCTCCACTATATCCACTATCCTTGTCATCGTTCTCCGTGACGAACCAGAATGTTAAATTACAGAAAACGCAAATATCGAAAGGCAAAGATCGAAAATCGAAATATCTAAGGTCGAAATCTTAAAAAAAAAAGGGTGCATGGTAAAACAAAATAAATAAATATCAAACTGAATCATACAACATCTATAAATATCAATCGTAAAGTGTCGATATTGAGATCAAATATTTCAAGCTAGACGTCCTCCCAAAGTTCGGTTCACACACGAATTATTTATTTATATTGGTCGAATACGTTCGGAATATTTTTATATACACACTTAACGCACAAGGTGCGTTGGTGTGCATTATCATATATGAATGTATGATACATATACACATCTTCGTGTGTGTACACACAAACACACTTATGAGAGCTCTCGGTAACAGGGCTTGACTGATGTGTTTGAGAGCAAACCGCCCGTGTGTTTACATCTGATATTGTGTGGGTGTGATCGTCTGGACTGCTCCGTCTCATGCAGTGGTCGAAAGCCTTAGGCACGCGAATTTCGTCTGTTTCACTTACCAAAAAAAACCTTTTTAACACAAAAAAATAAGCGGAAACTTATAGATATTAAATTTCAGTTTGATACATTGAACGATTTTGGAAAAAGACATTCAAAACTTTAAATTAAAAGTATTGTTGGTTGTAAAAAACATATTTTAAAAATAATACTATCATGCCTATTGATAAATAAAATCAAACGGAAAAATAAAAAGACTCGTGTAAAAGTAAGTATCTCTTCCGAATCCTGCCGAGCAGGATTCCAAATATTTTCATGAATTTGGGCCCAGTTAGTACGAATAAAATGATAGCATTGATGATTCATCAAATAATACAAATTTAAAAAAAAGTTGTTATTGCTATGGATAACAATCTATAATTTTGAAATTTTAAAAATAATTTACGTATTTCATTTACACAGTACACTCATATAATTTTTGTTGACTCACTGCTTTATATAGTATGTATGTACATACATACAGACATACATTCAATTCAAATAAGGTCAACTTCAAACAAATTTATCGGATCTAGTCTAGTCTTGTTTATATTTAGCATTTATTTTAAAATAAACTTATAAATGTTTATTATTTTAAGTTAAATAATAAATAAATTTAAATAATAAACTATTATAGTAAAAATGAGAGGTGAAAGACACAAATACATACATACGTAAATTTTTACTGTGAGAAGTCAAAATAATAGTTATTAATGATAATTCTACAAAAAAGAAAGCTAGATTAGCAGTTAAGAAAATTTATTTTCGAGATTGTGAAAATTTTCCATTGTACATACATATGTATAGTAGAAGTAATTTATGAATGATAATCGTAGTAGTGTGCGTAATACGTTCGAGACGCAACCCTATTGGTCGTTGATGATGACATCGATAACTTACGGATATGCATATGTAGCTATTGGTCAGTGCATCTCTCACACACTAATATAATCCACCTTAAATAACTTATACTTTATTGCACAATGAAATTTAAAACATGCATATGGTGACCGAAGATTTGTTATTTGAATTTTCGCCTCTACAGCGTAGAGTCACTGAGAGTTTTGACTCCCGACTTTTCGAAGATTTGTTTCGATTTGGTTGCCTACTTCTGAACGAAGATGACGATATCATCTCGGAGAGGTTGTACACTAACCTTGCGTTGTTAAATAACTGTTTATTAATTTCGAATCGGTCGCGAGCGGGCCAGGTATATCGTTCGTTTATATAGCCGTCGTACTCGCACACTTCTTATTTTCCACCATCTTCGGATACGACACGAAAACTTATTACGTCCCACACCGTCTTGGTTAAAACGATTTCATTTTTATTGTCTATATACATATATCTTAACATACAGACGTACATATGTTAGGGTACATATGTATGTATGTACCTATATGTGGGTACGCGAGAACGTAATTTCGGGAAAGAGACGCGTGGGTTTTCCATTTGATGGTTGCCGAATACGATGCATGCATGCATGTATGTAAGTATGCACATAAAACACAACACCGATGTAATTGTTTCGAGAGTAAGTTGTTACGAAATCTGCTGAGCATATGGGGCAAACGAGTGCAATTAATTGATGGAGACCATTCAAATGAACGTAATTAATACCTACGACCTACATACCTCTAAAGGAGTAACTTGTTAATGAAACCAAGAAAAGCCTTGTAAAATTGAAATATATCACAGCTAATCTGTTAATAATATTTTTACGCTACAATCTTGATACTATATACTTCTTTGATTATGATTTATTGTTATTTACGTAACTTTCCGAAGAGCAGAAACTAGGGCGGTTGATATTTAGGAAAAGTTAAATTCCGAATATTTTCTTGTCTATGGTCTTAGTTTACCATGATATGAAAAATGAAAAAAAAAACCTGTGGAAAACCAAAGGAAATATTCGTGTGGGCAATCCACTTGTGGGGAATAATCCGTTCACCATATGTAATGGATATATATTATTATTATCTACATATATATTATTTATATGGGCGTTGGGGATTGGACTATTCTCCTTATCGACTGAAATAAAAAGTTATTATTATTATTATTATTATTATATATGTATGTATGTAACAGTGAAATTACATATATTTCAAGTGAAAATATATTTAACTGACGTTTCAGTGAAATCATAACCAGTTACATTTTCAGGGTTTGTTTACTTTATTTAATTTAAGATTAGATTGTTAGGGTTGGTATTATTTAAGGGTTAGGATAGGTTAGGTCAAGTAAGGATTGGTCCTATTCATTTAAGATTAAGTTGGTAGGGTTAAATTTATAGAATTAAACTTTGTAAATTCATTTTTTGATACATTTTCACTGCTCGAATTGGTAAAAATATATTTTCACTTGGAATATGCTTTCACTGTTACATATACACATGTATAAATTCAATAACGATTGTTATACGACACGTTAAATCTAATTTAGTTGTTATAAATTAAAAGGGACGTAATTAGTTGCACTTTAATTTAGACCATATAAACTTTGATAAAAACAATTTGCACTCATAACAAATATAATGCACTTTTGTTGTGTGATCTCATGTGATGTTTATCGTTTTGGCTATGAAACGAACGTTTTTCACTAAGTAAAGGCAAAATCCATTGTACGTGTGCGCCGTTCGATGGCGACACCGTCGACTGGTCACTCGTCTCGGTGCAGTGTTGTCTCTAACCTCTTTGAATCTGTCAAATCTAATGATAATATATGCGAATGCCCATCTCTAAAACATTTCGCCCTGCAAATAGAAATAATGCCCCTCTGTAAAATAGCTCGCACGACAGATTCGGTGTTCGCCCGGCAAATCAAACGTCAAATGGGTCGCCAGTAGCAAAAATTCAATTTGACAAAAATAAATACCGACCCTAACAACCTAACCTAACCTAACCGTTAAATAAATAAGTGTTGGCTGCTAAGATATTACGATGCGTAAACCATGAGGAGAGTGGGAATGGACAGGAGCAGGGTGACGCGCTATCATCCAACGCTTACAACCAAATTTTACTGATAAGGGCCAGTAAAAATGTAATTGGATATGATTTCCCTGAACTGAAATGAAATTGTATAGTGGAAATTGTCCAGATCTTAGTGCAAATTGTCCAAAAGTTACTGCAAACTGTTCGAATTTAAGTTTCATGTACTAAATGTATACTATCTAAAAGGAAGTGCAATTATTTATTCCCAAAATAAAGAAAATAAAATTACAAACTAAACTATGTTTGATTTCTACGTATTTTGAAAAATTATTTATAAAGCCGTCAAAAATAATGACTACAAAATTTGTGGGAATCTATTCAAAGTTAAGGCTTATCTGCTTTATATGTACATACAAATGTATTATATATATATATTACGTATCTCGAAAATTGATGTAAAGTCAACCCTTGTATTTTACATATACATACATACATATGTATAGGTATGTATTACGTGTTAAAAACGTGAAAAAAGCAAGAAGGTAAAAATAAATGAAACTGTAAATAAAAGTGATACTTGACATTACACCTTTTTGCTATACAATTTCAATTATTTATTTTTTTAAATTCCTTATACATACATATAATAATTCTTTCGCCTTTTTGCTGAACCGATCAGTGCGTTACAGGAGGGTCAACAGTATAATTAGTTCATTATGTATCTATATGTACATACATACATATATTACAAATATTGATAAAATGCTTTGAACACTTGAATTACGTTGATTTTTAGAAAAAGTTCTAATGTTTTTACAAGGCTCTTTTATTTATTTTCTCTTTGGTTTCCCCTGCATGATTTTCTTAAGGCGAGGAAGATACATATTTATGTACCTTCAGAAATTTCCTTTGTTTACAAGCTTATTATTGGTTTCATTTTAATTTTGGATCTATACATTTAGTAGATTAACAAAACAATATTTGTTTGTGATCTTCGGAATAATAAAATCTATTCAGTATATTCCGAATATGTCGAATACATTAAAATGTCAAGAATCGATTTATTTTCACACTTCAATTAATTCACGGGTAAAATCACTCTTCTGTCTCATATCACAAAATAGTGATCGACACAAACTGTAGGTCACAAATAAAAGCTAAGCAATGGTCTCTTAAATAAATTAAATCTACTTTGTGAGATGAGGTGGATTGGGGGAGTAGTACAGGGGTGCGGGTTGATGGGAGGTGTATTGGTATAAAAACATTTTGTGAGCGAAAATATTGTTAACGCTATTATGTATTTGTTGGTATGTTTTCGCAGGGTTGCAAGTCTTTGAAGCGCCCCTCCCGCTTAAGTCTGGTCCGCGACCTTCAGCCGCCCTCAGCCACTTATAGTCTCATAGCCATTCCAGGGGCGGTGCGACCTACTTAGCAAATAGCACTGAAGAAGTGTTCAAAAAAAAATTAATAGCTATTTCGTGAACATTCTGCTAATTAACGAAATATATTTGAATCAGAATCATTATTCGATTTTTTCATGTAAATATATACATATCATATTGGACATTTGATAGATTTTTAGTGTTTGTTATTTTTCCCATTCAGACGAAGTACTCGCTCAAGTTTAAGAGGGCGCAGATAAATTTTCTGCGATATCTCTACATGAGAGCTTAGTCGTTTGGTAGGGAAGACCAGAAACCTACTTTAATCTCTCGTAAAGAAGCTCAGCTTGGAAAGCTTTTTATAAAAATCTTAACGGGGTTGACTGTCACATTCCAGATATTCTCTAGAGTGTGACAATCACCCCAAGGTTGGCCTCAAGCTTTGGGTGCCCGAGGGGCTGAGAGAATTTAGCTCCAGAGCTCTGTTTCTGCAAATTCTGGCCAGGACCAAAGTGCCTATGGACTTTCAAAGGCCATTCGATTGGTAAAGGCGAAAACACACTGTAAGGAACGGCACAGCACGTGGCTTCCATTCAAGGAAGGGCGTTCCCAGGTCATTTTTAATTCGTACGATATTATTATTTCGACAAGTATCTCCTACATTTCTTCAAATAAGGGATTCACCGTTGTTGATCATTGTCAAACTAATGTCAATACAAAGACAAAATATCACCGAAAACACTCCAGGAGGGGGGGGTGTGATTTTTGGGACTGGGTGATTCAGGTATGACTAGGCGTGCTTGGGTTTTTTTGCATGTTCAAAAGAATCTAAAAAAAAAACGCGTGCTGCTTGCTTCTCAATGTGTTTTTGCCCTTAACGTGCTGTTTGGGCATCTTGATATTTTTACTGCGTTATACAAATCTGTGGGTGGCACCACGACCGGACCTCGCTTTTCCACATTTTCCTTTTTACACATTTTTTTCAGTTTTAGACACGTATAATGTTATCATTTTTGCCTGATTTTACGAAAAAATTTACAGAGTTGCAATTATTGAACTCCAAATGTACTGATTATAGAATATATTTCGCATTATCTGAGTCAAAATATTATTTAGGTCACTAGACGCCACTGGCATTAGTCTTTCTCAGCTTCTCATACCGTAAAATAGGCTCCCAACACCCTCTTGCAACCACCCTCCCCTACCTCCACCCACTCAAAGACGGCGAGTTGCCCGACAGAGTTGCCCGAGCACCCGACAGATTGCCATGTGCATTGTAATATTTTAACCCGACTCTTTGTCAACGAGAAAATCTCCGTTATAAAAGTTACATTATAAAGTTTTCCAATCCTTCATCGATTCAAAATTCAACTTTCCACATTAATACCATCAAATTAAATTTTCAAGAATTCTAATACAAATATGTACATATATCTGGAAAGGTCTCTTTCATACCGCCAAAGTGATTTGTATGCGTATTTGAAATTAAATGCTTCTTGAATCGGAGGAGTTAAAAAACAGTATTAACAGAAAAGTATTAGAAAACAGAAGCATAATGATAACACAAATAACGATAAAAAAATTCGCCATGGTGGTTTTTCGATAATAAAATTCGCGATTTCTTATCAGAAATATATAAAATTTTACTTTATTAAATGTGAACCCTCTTCAATCTGATACTACATCTATATGTACAGACATACATTGTATTGTATTGTAAGATCTGATGACGACGCTCGTGAGGTCTCCTTTTGTTTACTCCAGCTAAAAAAGTAATAAAAAGCAAAACAAAACATCCTTAAATGGTCTGAATCTCATCTGGAATGAAACTGTCAAGAGTCTGAACACAGCTGGCTCGTTAGGAACAAAGGTGATCTTCGGAGTTCACCGGTAAGATCAGTTATCGCCCACACTGTACAACGAGATTTGTAAAATAAGGCAAATGTTTCCTCCTTTCAATATTTTCATTACATATTATGAACAAAAAATAAATTCTCCAACTTTACATACACATATGGACATAGGTTTATGTAAATATTAATTATCCAGGACACCGTTTATTAAAATAAAACACCGATTGAAATAACCTGTACAACAATGCGAAATACGATATAATATTAGTCCTGCATGAGTCATATGTACATATACAGTTTACAGCATAAACTGTAACAAAACGAATGCACATAAACACCGAGAACGAGAGATATCATCTGCATTCAAGGTTGAGAGAAAATGCAATGTAAAGGCAGAACGATAAATAATAATAATAAATATCACATATTTATTTACAATAAATAATTGTAAATATTATATTGTAGACAAGTGAGCGTATCGTGCAGTTGTGTAATGTGTAAACTTTCTCTACATTCTGTGAACCATTGTTAGATTAATAGTACATATGTACATACATATACATATGTAGGATCACTCAACAGGGTTGTACACTTTCTTATTTATGATTTAAATTCAATTTTATTATCGAACTCAATGGAACTGCGTAAAGATCTTAATACTATGAGTAATTAATACCAATAAATTCAGTATTGATATTTGTTGCAGATCTATCAGTAGAAATCTCACAATTATTTTATCTTATAAAGGTTCACTTATACCAGTACAGCCCAAGCGGGCAACTGCATGTAAACAGCATAAAGAAAAATATTATTTAGTATATTTTATTATTAAAGGCCAAATAATTCGACCCTTAAAGCCCTCAATATGAGGACACCCCCCCTCCCAACGAATACAGTCTGAGAGACCCTTTCGTCGGTTGTCCAGCAATATTACAAAAGAAGTACGTCATAGTCGCGAGTGCACTCGTGCTTACGAAAATGCTGCCAAGCCATATGAATATTTTCAGAAACGTCATATTGACTCTACAATACGACGCAAGCAATATTGCGCCATATCGTCGCGCATGTATGTATATATAAGACAATTTTGCCCTACAATCGCCCAAAATAAGTATGAACGAGCCGAAAACAGGCGGTGCTATCTAATATTTTACTATGTATAAAAACAGTCTTTTCCATGTAGCGATGTGACGAGCTGTTGTCGTGCAGTGTTGGATAATATAAACGGACCTTTAGAAGTGTACATATATGATTTGTCTGGACAAGATATTCGACTTTACCAATCTACTAAAGAAAGAAAGCTAATTTTACCATTTACAAAAGTAATGTTGTAACTTGAAATATTTTCTTATTCAAAGAAATAGTCAATAATATTCATGCACAGTTTATCAAGATTACAGGATGAGATATCAAATACGTAGTTGATAACTATTGCAACAATTACAACATTCTTAGATTCATTATCAGTTTCAAATAATTTCTGAACGATCCAGTTATCGTAAAATGACATCATGAAGTCAGCTATAATTTTATTATATACTATTTATTACCAATCTTGCGTGATCGACTTTCAAGATTTGATTCTCAGTTGCAGTTTTCCGCTGTGCGTAACGAGTCGCACATATTGGAAAATTCCAATTAAGTTGTTAAACTTTTTATGGCGACCAATGTGTCAGCCCTGTTTTGAACACTTTTCCTGATATCCAAAGTCAAAGTTTTTGTCGAACAAGGTTGCCACACGCTAAAATGAATCGATGCGAACCAATACATTCCACTCATTCCATGATATAATGGATATATATATATATATATATATATATATATATACATATATATATATATATATATATATATATATATATATATATATATATATATATATATATATATAAATATATAATATATATATATATATATATATATATATATATATATATATATATATATATATATATATATATATATATATATATATATATATATATATATATATATATATATATATATATAATCCATTATATCATGGAAAGTATCTGTGAAAGGGGTTGAATATAGCTGGTTAAACCGTTAATGTATGTGGGAGGATCAATCAGGCGGCTGGTCATCTCACATGTGCTGATTTCCAACACACAACGCTTTGCATAATTGCATAACAACAAGACGATGTAATATATCATATATATAATACATTGTTCTGTTAGGCCTCTCAACTCGCATCCATTTGTTTCTGTTATGCGCAATTCTCATCCGTCTCACCCCACATATACTACTAATTTCGTCTACCGATCTTCTCTCGGGTACCTTCTTAGCACTTCTTTTTTCCACCTTTCATCCATTATTTTAACCACGTGGCCCGCCCATTGCCATTTCAATCTTTTCACTCTATCCACTAAATCCACTACCATAATTCCCACCCACGTATTCCGTTTCCTGTCTTTCCTCGTTATAATAAGCATACAGCGTTCCATACTTATTTGAGTGCATTGGACTTTGTGTAGTATTTTGGCGTTCAATGTCCAATTTTTACACCCATACGTCATCCCTGGTAAAACGCATTGATTGAAGATCGTTTTATTCAGGCAGAGTGGCATTTTTGATTTAAATATAATATTTAATCGTCCAAATGCACTCCATCACAATTTAAGACGTCTCTTAGTTTCTCCTTCTTTATTATAAGATTAAACTAATGTGCAATAGTTATTGCATGCTTGATAGCATCTCATAAATAAAATATGCATATATAAAAACGTGGCGTTTTTTGTTCGACATTTAAAATTCGTTTTAATTATGAATTCATTTGTAATATACCAAAGTTTGATAAAATTTATTAGTAAAAATTCAAGTAAATATATATGTACGTCATTGCATTGTTTCTATTTTATCAAGAAGAAAACATCAAAATTACATACTTAACATATTCTAACAAAACAAATCATACACTAAAATAGTTTTCCAATATTGAACTTCAAGTTGAAAATGTATGATGCCTAGTAATAGTTGTAATGTTACTTTATTCATACAAACAATGATAATCGATTTATTTGTTCGGGACACATATGTAGTAAGAACTCGGAAGAAATGGCGTAACCGAAAAATACAAATAGAGATTTGTAAAAGATAGACGGTCAAATGAGAGATTACCGGAGGCTTCACATCAAATAAAAGAGGACAACTTTCTCGACACGATTTAATGTTTTGACCCGTTTAAAGCAGAAGTACAAAAGCAAACGTACCTACAAAACGTACACTTATAGCCAGAGGTCTATGTGCTTACTGGCAGAGACACGCGTGATGTACGCTTTAATGATTCAAACAACACCGATTTCCATCGGAAGAAATCGTTTAATGACCGCGTGAAACTGACTGTAGTACCGCTAAAACACCTGTAATCACACATGATTCCCGTGTACATTATTATATGTGTGCAAATGTCTTATTTTGTATTTGTGTTTTCGTCAATTGAGCTATTCTTTCCGGTGATTTTGCCGTTGTATTTATTGCCTAGCTGTTGAGACGTGTGTAACACAATTTACAAGTCTTCTGGTTATATGTACCTATATATACATACATATTTAACAGATTTTGATATATTCATATGTAAATTTGCTTGTAATGTTGAAGAATTTTGATGACGATCTTAAATGTGGAATTGCAAATCTGGGTATATTTGTTGGTTTATTTGAACCAAAAGCGCCAAAACTTCATCCCTATTTTTTACCTAGCCTATAAGGTTCACTAGGCTCTTTCCTCTGACAACATTTTGGGTTTGGAATCCTAAATCCTTCCGATCGTTTTGAAACTTTGCCATTTTTTATATTTACAATGATCAGGAAAATGTCAGTTTTACAGTACAGTTTTTTCCTTATAAATTTGAAATCCCGGTGCTATCACCGGTATCCCGGGATCGGAAATTCCCAGCACCGCAATCCCGGTGCTGAAGTAACCTTCCGAGATTGAAAGCACTAGTACAGACACATAGAATCGTACGCGGCACGTGTATTTTTACAAGATTCTTTTAGATACTTTTTCACATAAAAAAAACACGGACGTAAGATGCTGTCTGTACCGTCGCGATCTTCCCAAAACTCACCGCGGGAATGTTTTCTAAGATATTTTATCTTTGTAAGTTTGACAGTGATCCCCGTATTTGAAAAAGTGTAGGAAAACCTTGTCAAATTAATAAGATTGTACGAATTAACAATGACGTGGAAAAACGTCCTTCCCGCTGGAAACCACTAGCACGTGCATGGCGTATCATTTAGTGTGTATGCGCATTTACGAATCGTGATTTTCTTCTTCACACATAAATAAATAAATAGTATATATAAATATATATTATATGTATATATATATGTATGTATACATAAATTTATTTATTTTGTTTCTTTTATGTTTTATTGTTTATACAATGAATATAAAAGATATCTTATTAATCTCTCGTAAATTCGAGTTTATAAGCATCTCGAATTTGCTGATATCATAAAAAAAATAAAAAAAAAATATATATATATATATATATATATATATATATATATATATATATATATATATATATATATATATGTTTACTATTAGATTAGTCGTGTTTATGCGGTTTATATTACAAATGATCGAAGCCGGGTAATACAGCTTACCGGGTACTTAATACCGGGTAATAATCAAATTAAATTATAGTAAAGTATAGGAATGCATACGTGACATACAGACAAACATTGATTTATATATTATAGATATGTAGGATTGTTATGAGTGGTACGTAATGTCAGGTTGGTATGAGTGGTACGTAATGTATTTGTACGTTAAAAATGCGTGGGCGCAAGTTGGTTGCTAACGTAAACATTTCCTTAACTACCCACTGGCACTTCATACTTTCGCGTCGATAAAATCGTAATTACGAATATTATTATTATTAAGAGGTTTTTTCCCTTTTTATTTTCACAGTAATCTTTCCGGACATGCATACAATAAATCCTGAAATGTTCATCGTAATCGGTTCTTAAGTTTAGGAGCCTATTCGAGACAGACAGACAGACAGATTTTTATATATATATATACATATATGTATATATAACCTCAACAGGTTATAAACTAGGTGGATTCAGGAAACAGATTAAGCTAAGCAAATTTCAGAGGAAACAAAAAACCTAATTAAGCATAAAAGGAAGTTAGATAGGGATAATAATAAGCAAGAATACAATCTAGTAAATAAGGAAATTAAGAAGAGAATAGTCAGGGATGTCAGGGATTTTAACAGCAAGCTAATAGAAAATACCATTAAGAATAACCGTAGCCTGAAAAAGTGCAAACAAGATCTTTTCTTAGGCAAAAACCAAATGATCGCAATCAGATCAGAGAGCGGAGTAATAATTAGGAATAGAGAAGAGATCATAGACAGAGTTTATACGTTCTATGCAAAACTTTACGAGAACAACAACGGTCAATTTCCCGCTCCGGAATCGACACACGGCCAAAGGGTTCCTGCAGTATTGCCTAGCGAAGTAGAGGCCGCGCTAAAAACTGCAAAGAACGGTAAAACCCCAGGGGAAGATAATATTCCCATTGACTTACTAAAATGTGGCGGCCCCCCCCCCTAATTAATATCTTAGCTAGGCTTTTCAGCAAATGCATCCAGAACCAAGCTATACCAGAAGGATGGAATAACGCAACTATCATTTTAATACACAAAAAAGGCGACAAAAGCGATATCAAGAACTACCGATCCATTAGTTTACTTTCAGCGATCTACAAGCTCTTCACGAAGGTTATTACAGAAAGGCTGAAGAATATCCTCGACGAGAACCAACCTATAGAGCAGGCAGGGTTTAGGGCAAATTTCAGCACAATGGACCACCTCCAAGTAGTTGGCGAACTAATCGAGCGCGCCAACGAATATCAACGGCCATTGTGCCTAGGTTTCGTCGATTATGAGAAAGCCTTCGATACAGTTAGTCATAATGCAGTACTTAACGCTCTACAAACACAGGGAGTGCCGGAACCCTATGTGGGACTGTTAGCTGCAATATATAAGAATGCCACAGCTTCGGTTAAAATTTTTTCAGGTACAGATAGATTTAGCATAGGAAAAGGAGTAAGACAAGGAGATACAATCTCGCCCAAGTTATTCAATGCGGTGCTTGAGGGAGTTTTCAGGAACTTGGATTGGGATACAGCCGGAGTAAGCATCAATGGTCGCTTCTTGAGTCACCTTCGGTTCGCAGACGATATAGTTTTAGTAGCTCGTGATTCAGCTGACCTACTTATCAGACTTACACAGCTGGACAGGGAAAGTAGAAAATTAGGATTAAAAATTAACGTAGATAAGACTAAACTAATGTTCAATAGTTATTGCATGCCTGATAGCATCCCCTTAGATGATAAACCAGTAGAAGTAGTAAATAATTATTTATATTTAGGTCAAATAATTGACATGTCTGGTAGTAAAGATGAAGAGATAAAGAGACGTATGAAATTAGGATGGAGTGCATTTGGACGGATGAATGCTGTTTTTAAATCAAAAATGCCACTCTGCCTGAAGAAAAGGATCTTTGATCAATGCGTTTTGCCAGTGATGACGTATGGATGTGAAACCTGGACACTGAACGCCAAGATGATAAATAAAATCCAGTGCACTCAAAGAAGTATTTTAACGCTGTATGCTTGGCATAACGAGGAAAGACAGAAAGCGTAACACGTGGGTGAGGAGCATGACAAGGGTAGTGGACATAGTGGATAGAGTGAAGAGATTGAAATGGCAATGGGCGGGTCACGTAGCTAGGAGGATGGACGAAAGGTGGACAAAAGAAGTGCTGGAATGGTACCCGAGAGAAGGCAAAAGAGTAAAAGGAAGACCGCAAGGAAGATGGGTGAACGAAATTAGAAAAATGTGCGGAATGAGATGGATGAGTGTTGCGCAAAACAGAGACGAGTGGAAGCGTGTTGGAGAGGCCTTCATCCAGCAGTGGATGGCGAATGGCTGTAAATGATGATGATGATGATATATATACATATATATATATATATATATATATATATATATATATATATATATATATATATATATATATATATATATATATATATATATATATATATGTACATACATGGAAGACAGCAAGTAATATATAATCGAATAGCGTATAAAATGATACGATTCAGTACTTGTACAGAATTATGTGATAGTGGATGGCATCGAAGCGCAAGGTGGGTCATGCGCCGTAATGTAAGTGATTCAGTTATAGACACAAGCAATTATCTGTTTTGAGCAACCGGTGCGAGAGGCATTTGTGCGTTTCGACTCTTTGTTCTGAGGCCGCTCCTCAGCATAATAAAATTTGAAGCCGTTATGTTGACACGGCCGCGTCTTCTGGGAAGATGCTCTCCTCTGGCAGCTTCCTCTCGTCGTCTTCCCTCGTCTCTTTTCCACTCGATGCTTGGGACGACGATTTCATTGTACCGGAGCTTACAACAATTATAATTCCTGGTGGGCAAAGTAGACAGTGCCCGAGGCGGGGTCGGTAACGCTTGTTCGAGAGTAGCACTTCAGACCAATAAGTTCTTACCGGTTCAATTAGTGAACCGCAGCGGCACCTCAAACGCCCTCTGTCACACCTCGTTTGATCGACGCGTTGTTTGTCTATCCTACAGTCAAATCTTTCAAAAATAACATCCTCAAATGACGATAAACTGTGAAATGATAAATTATGAATTAAATGAGCTGCGGAAGGTTATAATGGTTCTAAATAAGTGCTTTTTGATGGATTATCGTCATAAAAATTTTATGAATTTTGACAATATTCATAAAATAATGGAATATACAGAGAAATGTAATAATAATAAATGGCTTTAGGCTTCGTATTGTTGTCAAGTGGCAAAGGTCTGTGGACATTTTATAATAAATGTGCGTGGTAGACATCATCATTTGATGGCTGTACCTCCTGCCCGCACAGTGCTTTTTCGAATGGCTCCTATTCCAAGAGCTATTCGACTTCTTAATGAAATCGTTGCTGCTGAGACTGAATGTGATATTTTCCACCTTAGTGAGCGTAAATTTTCGGATATTAAATACAAAATGTATATTATTAAATACAAAATGTATTTAATAATATAATTTATCGATTCTTAATCTGTTTAGCACATTCGCCGCTTTAGAGCAATCTTTTAGGCGAGTGTGCAAGATTAATTGAAAAAAAAATTACTATTACACATTTATCTGCTAGTCTGCGCTCATCATTGTTTTCATGATTGATTGTGATTTATGAGTGGAATTTTGATTAACTCTCTTCTATTTGGGCCTCACAGTGATGGTTAATATTTGCAGTTTGTTCTTATTTATTGGAACTGGCTATCGGTGCAAGGCATGTTGTATTTTATATTTTAACGTGTCTGCTATTATAATTGCTATTGTTTTTTTATGATTATGTATAAATGTATTTTTGTCTGAGTATATACATACATACATATGTTTCCCATTTTGACATTCCCTTCTTTGTTGTTTTTTTATAATTTGTAATTATTATTATTATTAGTTGTTTGTGTATATATATGTTTTATTTTTGTTATGTCTAATTTCTTTAGTTATTATTTTGTTTCTTTTCTTTTCTGTTATATTTTTGACCATTGTGGCGCATTAGGAATATCTGTAATGCTACAATGGTCCAAACTTTATATAAATAAATAAATAAAAATTAATAATTAATAATAATAATAATTTTCCCGGCAGTCGTATTTGATGCTTGTTGGTCGACGTACATATATATGTCCGATTGTTTGTTAATTTTACTCGCAAGATGGGCAAATGTAATTCGTCAAAAATTGCACAATGCATTCAAAAACACACAATAAACAACATGGGATAAATTTTTATAAGTAAATTAATCTTTTAAGCAAAATATTATTCAATTAATATCGTAGTTTGACATTTTTGAAAAGTGTCATGGCGACTGCATGCATTCTACATACAATTTCAGGGGTGGCACCAGAGAAATGTAAGAATTATATTTAAATAAATGTAAAAACATTTCTTTTAGTTGCACCGAATACACAATTATATTAATAACCAATTATTATTTAATTAATATACACATCGTTCATTTTATATTATTTTTATAGTTTCAACAAAAATATACATTACACGTTAATTTAAGAGTTCCCAAAGACAGAAAAATACAAAAAAAAATGGATAAAAATAATCCGCCTATTGGGAAAAGAACGGATTTGGCTACCAACACCCAACACCACCATATGCTCAAATTGTAAATAAATTTATATCAAAATAAAACTTTAATTTCTGCAGTGAATATGTGATGACCCCGGTTGTGTTCTGTGCGTGTATCTGTAGTCATGGAAACGTTACGCGTATAATTGACACAATAAATGTATTAGTAAAGGCGCTTCTATTATTATAAAATTTCTCTGGGAATATATTGGAACCGTAACGTGGAATTTTCAATAAGACTAGTGTTGTACCCGATGACATATCAATTTAAAGAGCGGACCCAGAGCGCGCTGTTCATTGTTCACATGTTGTAAATCCATTGTTAAAGGTTTGCCGAACCTTTTTTACAAAGCATTTACAATAATGGAACAATAGACGGCGCGCTTCCGGTCCTGCCTCTACGATATCATCGCATAGGTGTTGGCATATTAAGATTTTAAATAAAAAAATTCGGTGTACCAACCCATGACTTTATGTATTTGAGGAATATAAGAAAGTCACAAAACAAAATTCTATATTGAACCGTACAGACACATTCACACTTACCGGCAACATTATAAAATAATACAAAAATTCTACTTCCGGTTATCGGATTTTGTTCAATTTTTTTTATTACTTAAAATCACAATAAATATCAAAAAGATTAAACTAATTTAAAAGGTCAAAAACAAAATAATGACATATTGTTTTAAAAAAAAAAATTATTTCTGGTTTACGAATTATTCTGACCAAAACATTAGCAGTTCTAAGTTAGTACATAAAGAATACAAATAAAAGTTTTCAGCTTATAAATTTCCAGGCGACAACATTTTTGACCTTTCTAAAAGGAAAAAATCCCACTTCCGGTTTATTAAATTTAGTGATTTTTTTTTTATTTTCATCACATTGATACAATAATTATACTTGTGAAGACCACACATGTTTAAGGGGTCGAAAAATAATAGTGGAAGAAAAATCGAAAAAGAGTAAACTGCCACTAAGAATTTTAGTAACCGATACTAAGTTTTGGTTCGATAGGACTCAAACATAGGACTCTCGATAGGACTCTCAACAGTGTTCAAAAAATCCCCAAAATACACAGACACACACACAGACCCACAGACACACACACATTTTTTCTAGATCATGAAAACGTGATCAGTAATCGATTCTGAGTTCGAATCAGTCAAAATATCGAGTTCGAATTTTCGCATGATCACAAAACTTCATCTATTGTTACTACGTACATAGATAAAGTAAAAATCTAGCGACGATCGTCTATCGATTTGGATATACACACACTCGGTAGACCTCCTATGGCGTTATTTTACAAAGTTAATTTACATCAAATTTATGTACATACATTGTTTGATGACATTTATATATTTTGTTATTATTAGATTATTACACTAAAAGATTCCATATTAAGTGTAAATGTTGTAATCGAATGATGCCTTATTTAAAATCTATATGGAAAGACGAAAAATAATGGTTGATGAATATACATACATATATATTTTCCTTGTAAAGTATTCTCACCGAACTGTTGAAAAAGTCTTTTTATTCGAATTTTTTTTATCCAGATTACATTATAATTTGTTAAAAAGTTAAATTAATCTTTGACATAACACATTTTATGATATATAATAACTCAATTTAAATTTAAAAATTGTTTGCGAATTGTCCGTTGGAAATGCCTGTAATTTAAATGTGTGTATGTTTAACCAAATCGACGCATACACTCCCAAATGCGCATTGTTCGATTCAGCGCCTGTACACCTTTTTATTTTATAAAGATTCAATTCAAAATAAAATGCTTGCGTAACTAAAATTTATTTACAAATTCAATGTTTTCAATATTAATTAGAATTTTTAACTTATTCTTACCAAAATAAATACGTAAAACGAAAATATTTAGGCTATAATACAATAGCATTACGAAGATTGTCAACTACATTCAAGGGATAAATATTGTTATATTCTGTGAAAGCTTGGTTATGGTTTAACGCAGTGACATGAAACGCCTTTAACCCTGCCTTACCGAAGTGGGGTATGTAAGTGCCCCAATTTTTATTTTTTTCGTAATAACTATGTGGTTTTCAAAGCTATACAACCTATATTTCTTTTATTCCTAGAATGAACTATAAGAAATTTATTTTAATAGATTTTGTATGATTTAGAAAAGGGGTACATCGTAAAAAAATACATTTATACATATCTACATTCCAAAGTATGTATGATTTAAAGGCGGTATCGATAAGTCATGTTTTTTACTTTTCGCTTGCAGATTATTATTGATCGATAAATCAATGTGTGAGAAAGATACAGCTTCATTTTCGTAAGCTATTGCTTTCGTCGCTTTGGGCGCGTGACGTCAGTCACCCGTGGGCCTTACCTATGCGCGAACACATGTCGATGCTTGTCGTTATA
Organism: Arctopsyche grandis; assembly: GCF_051622035.1. Classification (NCBI taxonomy): domain Eukaryota; kingdom Metazoa; phylum Arthropoda; class Insecta; order Trichoptera; family Hydropsychidae; genus Arctopsyche; species Arctopsyche grandis. The sequence continues at coordinate 21,984,764 of NC_135355.1, read as the reverse complement.
TTTTAATACAAAAATAGTCAAAAACATGCTATACAACTAAAACTTTTTTATGTTGATGTATAAAATCTATATATATATATATATATATATATATATATATATATATATATATATATATATATATATATATATATATATATATATATATATATATATATATATATATATATATATATATATATATATATATATATAAATCAATGTCTGTCTGTCTCGAATAGGCTCCTAAACCAAAGAAACGATTACGATGAAGCTTTCAGGATTTGTTGTATGCATGTCCGGAAAGATTACTGTGAAAATAAAAAGGGAAAAACCTCTAAATAATAATAATATTCGTAATTACGATTTTATCGACGCGAAAGTATGAAGCGCCAGTGGGTAGTTAAGGAAATGCTTACGTTAGCAATCAACTTGCGCGCACGCATTGCCAACGTACAAATACATTACGTACCACTCATACCAACCTGACATTACGTACCACTCATAACAATCCTAAAAAAAAAGTAAAAAAAAAATTTTTAAATTTAAAAAAATTATATTTTTTTAAAATCTTTTTAAATTTTTAAATTTTTTTGTTTACTATCAGTCTTCAAATTAAATTAATCTTCAAAATAAGAGGTATGTAATAAGGCTTCGCTCGGTATTTGTAATATTAACCGCTTAAACATGACCAATCTAATAAGTAAAAAAATAAAAACGTAAAGGAGGTATGTAAAAATAAAAATTTTAAAAACATAATTTTTTTTTTAATTTTTTTAAATTTTTTTTTAATAAAATGTTTACTATTAGATTACTCATGTTTAAGTGGTTTATATTACAAATACCGAGCGAAGCCTTAATACATACCTCTTATTTTGAAGATTAATTTGAAACTGAAACATTCACTTATCGAAACGCATCAAGAAACTGAGACGGGAACGGGAATTGCATGCGTTATTGTACTATGGAATGATGGAACTTTCAGGATTTATTGTATGCATGTTCGGGAAGCTTACTGTGAAAAAAATCGCCCAAAAACAGGAACGGAAACGGGAAAAACGGGAATGAATGTCGGGAATGAGTGAAAAACGGGAAATGTTTTTAGGTTAAAATAAACAAATAATTAAACAATTTCAAATATGTTCGCTGCCTTCGTTTTTCCGACAAATGGGAACGAGAACAAGAACGGGAACGGGAACTACAACGGGAACGGGAACGGGAACGAGAACGGGAATGAGAACGGGAACGGGAATTGCATGCATTATTGTGTCATTGCAACGCATGCCGGGTTCAGCTAGTGATTAATAAGATATATATTGAACCCATTTGTATTGAGAAAAGCTGTATTTTGATTACAGCATACTGGGGTCTTACGTGACCCCTGTTCGGGGCACTCGTTCGATCTCGACGCTTCGGCTTTCAAAGGTTAAGGCACGACAAGTCAGAAGCTGTAAGAATAACTAATAGAGCAAGAATAATGCTTTGTAAAAAATATTAAGTCAAAGTTTAAGTTCGATATATGTACAAATAATGTTTTTTAATAAGCATTTCAAATAAGCATTCGTTTATCTTTTGTTTGACATTTGGTGTTGAACGAACTCTTTTTTTCTACGACTATTTCCATTGGTTGACGATTTCTGAGTGAGGATACGACAAGTATATTGTGCAGCCGTGACAGTGCGAGCGGCGGTTCTCAAACTGTGTTGACCGGTGCCAGTGGTCATTACGCGGTGGTCGGCGTTCTCACAGGGTCGCTGACTCGAGCCGCGTCGCGGTACGTGCGCTCTCGACCAGCACTCCCACGGTCTCGATATGCGTAAAAGCCTCACACAAATACATACATATTTACATACATACATACATAGGTGTATATATATGTATATATATATATATATATATATATATATATATATATATATATATATACAAAAATTATTAATTATTACAACATTGCAACAATTAACAAACAAAAAGGATTACAAAGTTATGCTTAATAATTGATTAAATTAAGATAAGACATGAAATAAGTGCAATATAAATGTACAAATGAACTGAAATATCGATTATGTTGTAATATTTATCTTCCAATTAATTCTATATCGTATCTTCATCATAACTACAATAATTGCACAAGACCTTATATTTACCTGCAATAAATTTGTCAAGTCTGAATCAGATTGAATTTCAAGTCAATTTGATTACTACATGTCAAATCCAAGTAAAGTAAATTCAAAGTCAAATTTTTTTTAAATCATAATGCTTCATCTATTGATTCTTCGTATATAGAAAATATACAAACAAAAAGTGCTCGATTAATTTATTAAAATTATTGAATAACTTAAATATTAAATAAATTAGCATTAATAAAATTGATTATATTGATAATTTCTATTCTAATGTGTATAATAAACCTATCGTTTCTTCCACAAATTTTGAACATTGAACAAAAAATAAGCCCGGTCCATTGATAAATATAGTAGTTTGATAATATATTAAACATACAATATATACAAAGCCATGTACATATGAATGGAGTGCAAAGTGCATTCCGATGCAGGTTTTGCAAGCAAAATGCAAGCAAATGTTTCGCTCTGTATATCTGCACACTCGTATCTCACCATTATCTTGCAACCGAGAACATACAGACACATGCATACGAACATATTTTTTATACCGGTTGTCTACCTCAAAAATTTCTGTACGCAAATACAAAAGCAAACCGATTAAATTTTACCAGCTCGAAAAATATTTTGCATTTTATTTTCGATTTATCTTTTGTTGTTAATACAAAAAAATGTTTCACATATATTAATCGAATAAAATTAAAAGTAAAAATAAAAGTTTGATTTTCATTTTAATTTCAAAACTATTTAACAATACTTGGGAAGGCGGCAAAACCGATGGACCGAAGAGGTTTGCCACTTGATCAAAAAAATGCAATAAATTACAAAGCAATAGTAAAACCATAATAGTAACAAAATTAATGCAATATGATCACAATAATTTTTCACCGATATTCTGTATATACACACATACATATGTATGTATGTTTATAATTATGTCACAGGTGAGAATGGGGTAGATGAAATTAGAAAAATTGTAAAAATAAAAAATAGTACTATAATGGTAACCGAGATAATGCAAAAGGGCAAAAGAAAAAGCGCAGGGAAGATGGATAGACGAAATAAGAAAATGCGCGGGTTGAGTTGGATGACAGTTGCCCAAAACAGAGACGAATGGAAGCGTGTCGGAGAGGCCTTTATCCAGCAGTGGATGGCGAATGGTGGTGAATGATAATGATGATGTTATCCATATTAAATATCTATATTGTCCCCCTAAATGTAAATACGAACATACATAATCATATATGTAAATACGAGAAGCTCATTCAAATACGAACAAAATGAAAACAAAAAAAAGACATCCGACCTGCACGTATTATTACATCGATATCATTTGTAAAACGGTTCGAAGACGTCCGCAGAGTGTTGCGCAAAAATAGAGTGGAAAGCGAACCACTTTCTAAAATGTGGAGAAAACAACAAAAAAAAAGGCAAAACAACCCAACTAAAACAGTTCTCATCAATCGGCCGACATAAGACAAGTATTGTTTCGTCACAAGTCCGAATGACATAATGCGACTTCGGAGCAAATTACGCTTGACTCTCGACAACCGCTCGAACGAATCGTCCGAATGCTGCGATTTCCCTTCGAAAGATTGTGAATTCGGGTAAAAAGTTCGCTTCGACCAGGCAAGGAAGTGAAAACTTTCGCCGGTCACGACTCCACTGTCCGTCGGATTGGTTTTGTCTTTCAAAACGGTCGGTCGATGTGTATTATGCACAGAGCTCGGAAATAATTGTATAATTGTTTAATTAGGCCCCGTCGTTTGGATTTAGCAACGACAGATCGATCGTGGATCAATGCAAAACTGTCTGTTGGGAAACTGGTATCGTGAAAACGACAAGTTTCAATCAATCGAAAGTCGGCATGGTTTTCATTTAGAAATGTATCAATTTTGCATATTATCGATGTTGAAACAAAATTTCTATTCAAAACGTATCTACAAAAAAGTCGTCTTAATGTGAAACGTAAAGGAGGTTTGTAAAAATAGCCACTAGTGGAATCATATATATAAAGACGGTAATCTGTGTGTGTGTGTGTGTGGGTGTGTGTGTGTGGGTGTGTGTGTGTGTGTCCTAACTCTCGCCGAACATAATGAACGAATCGATAAAAATCGATTAATTCATTTTTCGACGAGACGACTTTGTCGCGACTCGAACCGATCACCCCAAATAGCCTGAATATGGGTCTAAATTGAGCTAATGGTCTCGGACATCACGCCAAATCCAATTTTTCATTTCGCCTTTTTTTTTTAAACATTAATTGAAATATTCCTTCTCGCCATATAAAAATACGTAATTTTAATAATTTTATTTAGCGAGGTTTTGAACCATTTTTTTTTCTTTTCATATAAAACAATTAAATATATATTTTTAATTGAAATTATTGAAATTAATTTATATTTTAGCGATATTTGAAAAATAAAATTAATTCCAAATCACGGAATCGAACTAAGGCCCCCTCGCCCAGAACAGGTCGCTAGCCATTAGACTACAGCCTCGACAGAAAAAAACGCTCTAAAATTACTTAATATTCGATTATCCTATAGAAGAATGGGGAACCAATCATTCGCGTATCTTCGGCTTTCGTCAACAATCTTTTTCGATTTCCGATTTCTTATGATCAACCATCAACCAGTACGTGGAACAAATTTTTTTTTTTTTTCATATTTTTCAAATTTTTCATCTTTTTCCATTTTTTTGTGCCTTTGTCTTTCCGAAACCAGTCGATTCCATATCTTTAACTTTATTTTTATTCGAGTTTCAATTTCTTTTCGAAACCACCCGTTGAAATCAACGGGCCCTACACTAGTTAATTTATAACAACGTATAAATAAATATATAAATCTACGGTCTCCGTGACGGGCCCGAATGTGAAACGCCCGAAAACGCAAATATCGGAAGGCAAAGATTAAAAATCGAAAGATCTTAAGTCGAAAGATCAAAAAAAAAAAGGGTGCATGGCAAACGGTACATACTCACTTAATTTGCGCGAGCAGGATACAACAGGAACAAGAAGAACAGGCTTTTCCTCCCGTATTAATGTGCGCGCGCAGAATACAGGAGGAAAAGCCTGTTCTTCTTGTTCCTGTTGTATCCTGCTCGCGCAAATTAAGCGAGTATGTACGTGAGTATGTACCGTTTACCATGCACCCTTTTTTTTGATAGTTCGATTTTCGATCTTTGCCTTCCGATATTTGCGTTTTCGGGCTTTTCACTTTCGGTCCCGTGAGGTAGACCCACTATGTCCTACTCGTAATAAAGCTATCACGAAAAATCAAATTTGCAACATTGTATGCATGTACAAATCATATATGTAGGAGAATCGAAGTAATGCACTCACAGTGTGGTCATTAGCTGCATACATATCGTTACCTTTTTTTTACCAAGGGTTCTAACTATAAGTTAGAACATGAGGCGCATGCGCTTGTCGCACTAGAGATTGCACGGGAAGCGCACACCTCCGATCCTGGTTATTCTTGCAACTTTTCGTGCGCATGTCACGTCACACACTCAAATCGAAGGAAATAATAAATTCTGAAGATTATCGAAATTTTCCAGTTTATGGGACTGTTGAAAATAACGTAAATAAAAAAAATTACTCTTTAAAAGTTTTGGGAACAAAATATATACCCCACTGAAGAATTTAAAAAAAAATTAAGTGTCTTCAGTCATATTATTATAAAGAAAAATCTAAAACAGTAAACAAAAGGAGTGGCTGAGACTGTGAAACGATAGTGAACAATTGTAGACGGTTGATTGGACGCGCTGTAAGGCATGCATCGAGTTGAATGTTGAAATGAAAATTGAAAGCGAATGTTGGAGACCAAAACTATCAAGTGGAAACATATGTAGCTATTTATTGTTGGCGATGATATACACATATTATACATACATAAATATGTGTATACACATTATGCATACAAAAATATGTATATACATATTATACAAACATACTATACTATAGAGTAATTCACTGAAATCACTACGATCCACTTGAATAACTAAATAAATTTTACAATTCATGCATACTGGCAAGGCTGTAGCGTGGGCGAGCAGAGGGGGGGGGGGGCAGATGACCACAGGCGCAAGATTAAGGGCGTTTCGTTATATTGGAGATTATTCGTATGTGAAATTGTACAATGAATGTTTATTTTTAATGCATGACGAGCGCTACAAGGGCGCCATTCATTATATACGAAATTTACAATATTCTCCTTTTGATTAAATTTATTATTTTGAATTTTAATTTATTTGTTCCTGGCATTAAACGATAAAACAGTATTTTTGATATTTTACTTTATTGACGTATCCGAAAATTGATAGATAAAGAATGGGGGGTGGGGGGCGATAGTAGCCTCCGGGCGTAAACTATATTAATACTGATAAGTCATATCGGCAGCCAAAGGCAATACATAATTGGTACTATATAATACATTTAATATATTTACTATACATATGTACATTATTGACCTGGTGCACGCATTTGTGCACTTGATAAAATTAAGTTCGCTAAAAAAACTTACACTTTAATAAATATAGATAAAATATAAAAATTTTCTAATTAATTTTAGAATTATAAAATCAAATTATATATGTATGTATTATCCAATATAAGTAAGTGTGTATGTGTTATATGAGTACTTTGAATTCGTTTTTTAAAAACTTTCGACTATTAAATGTCTGTAAACATCTAAAAACATTTCCTCATTTAGTCGCCATTCCTAATTCATACAAATGAGCAAATTTTCCGCAGTCCGAATGAAATCACGTTTCCACGGGTTCATTCGAAGCACTAGAAATGAGAGGACGATAAAGAAGACGAGGAGCCAGATAACGAAATAAGACCGACTGTAATTTTTTAAGAAAATCATGTTAAGTGCCATTCAATCTACGACTAACGCTTTTATTTATTTTTAATTTCAAACGTTCATTAAATGCTAATTTTTTATTTTTGTTTTATAAGATATTAGTGGTTTTAGATATTAGTGGTAATAGTTTTATTATTTTATAAATTTATTTGAATTTTTTATTAAATTGACTCCAACAAACGAACATATATACTAAGTTTCTTTCGAAATTATATGTATACCAGAATCCGGGGGGCCCCCCGGCACCCTCCGGGGCTTTCGCCTCCGGGGACTTCCTCCCATAGGCCTTCGCCCCCGGGGACTTCGCCTCCGGGGTCTTCGCGCCCTGGACTTCCGAATCCTTTGAATCGAAAAAAAATATAATGATATGTGTATGTAAAAAAGTAAGTACAAAAATAAATTCAGTAAGAAAAAAGCTTATAAAATTTAAATTTGCATCATTTCTCCACAATCAACGCGCTAAAGAAATTTATAAAATAAATAAAAGGAGTTTGAATCCGTCGAATTAATTTCAAAAAATCAAGTCTAAAATAAAAATCTTGTAAAAACATTAAGTAGGTGGTAAATCTGAACATGAATGAAACATGAAATGCTAAAATAAAAATAAAAATATTCATTATATTAAAAAATCGTTTCGAACTACAAAATCAACAAACAGTAGCAATGTATTTTTATACTGTGCCAAGTTCATTCAAGCTTAAATTCCGCAAATTCGTCTACTAACTTCCAAAAGGCCTACGTACCACCGATGTAGTGCCCCTGAACCATATTGAATGAAGGAGCCGTTGGGTCAACTTACTCCTCTAGAGTAAGACAGCGTGTATAGGGATTTCGCGCATCAGAGCGAGAGAAAGCAGTGACGTAGTTCGCACACCAAGGAGCCGAGCAAGTTGTGTTTGGTTACAGATTGAGCTTGAAGATGCGAACAAAGCGTCTGCACGCAGGCGATCCCATACCTGAGGGCTGTATCGGCACAATGCGATTTGAATATTTCATACCGACTGAAAACATTGCCATCATCACTCTTGTTTACTACACACGAAATGATTCAATATAATAAATAATAATATATTATATATACTATGTATGTACGTAGTACTGTACATTGTTCATTTTTAGCGATCAAACTCATAAACTTTAAAACGATGTACATAATAAATACAGCCTGTTTCTGTCTGACATAATCGGTTTATTTCAATGGGTTCATGTATCAATCAATTCCACATTTGACTCAATTCCACTTTTGACAAGTCTTAAGTGGGGTCTCTGGCTACGATATTTCTCGTAACTAGCAGTTTTTGCACTACGCAGAATTTGTGAAATTTCGTATTACGTAGAATATACAAAAATTGCCTAATTCATGAAAAATGCAAACCAGTTGCTCAATTCATGAAATAGGCAAATTATCCGCTGAATGCGTAGTCGCAATACACATAAGTAGCTTATTGATAAATCAGTCTTCAAAACATGTATAACGAAATAAATTTTCCCAATTTTTTTTATTTGGTATTTTAAAGACATGCTTAATTACATAATTGAAAACAATATTTTCGATTTGGGTTTGTGAATAAAATTATTATATTCGGTAACATTCACAGCAACGTGATATAAATGTATGTTCATATGTACCAGTGATGTGCTGTGTAAGCCTCCCTGTTTTTATCGCACAGCCTTATTTACTTGTGCGTGAGTAGGATACAAGGGGACTAGGTGACGCCATACTGAGTCCCCTTGTATCCCGCTCCCTCACACGTAAGTAAAGCGGTGTGATAAAAAAGAGAGATTTCCACGTCACGCCACTGATATAAATGGATGTAAGTAAAGTAAAATAATCGAAACTCATGCAATTATGTACTCATATTATAATCAATAATTCACAAATCAAACAAAATTTATGTCGTATCAAAATTACTTTCTCAACTGTCATGTTGACAGTTTAAGAATACCGTCTTGCATTTTTCATGAAATTTTTGCCCGTTTCACATAATAGGCAATTTTGCAATTTCGGCGTAGCATACATTTGTATGCATATTCGTTAAACTTGTCATCATCAGCATCATCACTTACAGACCTTCGCCATCTTACTGTGGGACGAAGACCTCTCTAACGCACTTGTATTAGAGTATATCTTGAATACGTTTTTTTTTTCTAATTTCATCCACCCATCTTCCTTGTACTCTTTTACATTCTCCCGGATACCATCCGAACTTTTCTTTTGTCCAATCTTCTAGCTACGTGAGACCCACTCATTGCCATTTCAATCCATTCGGTCTCTTCCAATACATTAACTACCTTTGTCATACATACATACTTCTCACCCATGTATTCCTTCTCTCGTTACAAGCACACCTAATTTTTTTTTTTTTTTTTTACATATATACCAGGAAGGCCTTACAGGAAAATCCCAATGCGCCTTCCTGGCCAATTACAAATACAAATGCAGCATTTTTTTATTATAAGTCGTTGAATTGCGAGACACTGAAAAAACTCGCAAATTAACGAGACATCTATGAATTGTACATAAATTTTTATTGTACATTCATCAAATTTCAAATAGTGGTGACATAGTAGGTAGGAAGGATTTTTAGCCAATTTTTTTTCCGGGAACCGTTTCAACAATGAAATCAGAGAAAATTGGCAAACTCTGATAGGAAACGATCAACCTGGAGTCACAAATCCAGGTCTGACCAACAGCATACTCTGAAAAATTCATTTTCATTCAGGGATAGAACCCGGCACCTTCTTGACGGTAAGCAGAAGCTTAACGTCCGAGCTATGCTGCTGGCTGTAATCGAATATGTATTAGGTAGTAAATACATAAAGTATCATCCTTTCAAAACACTTTAATTGGTGATTATTTTAATTAGCTGTGAAAGTGCAACGAGTGTGACCTTTCAGCAGTGTGCTCCACACATTTTTTTTAATGGAACAATCAAAAACTCTCAACCGTTACAATTTGAAGGTTAGTCAAATTTTGTGTCCTGAAAATCTGGCCATGTTGAAATAATACCAAAAAATGTGTGAAGGTCGACACCTGTGACACAATGGATTCTTTATAAAACTACGCATATCCTACACATACAAAGGTACAATATTAAATTTCAACGATTACTTCACATTTAGAAAAATATATATAATTATATAAGATTATTTATTATAACTTAATATTTTAAGAAAATCACTTCACTGACAAAATGGCCACCGATTGCTTTATTAATTTAATTGGATCCACAAGGATACCGTTTAGCACTTATGTATTTTCGCCATTCATCATTCATTATCATAATAAAATGTCTCACCTAGTCTTAACAACCGCTCACATTAATCATTCTTCAAACCCATGTGTTCCTCTTTCAATTTCTTCTTATTATTCCAAACCATTATGATTTCATACGTAAATCAAATTTTAAAGTATCATTTATGTATGTGTCAAAATTGACTTCAAACATAATGCATGTTAAGATTTCAAACATGTCGCATTGATTAAACGCATTTTCCTTATTCAAAAAAAAAATCTTATTCAAACAAAAGATAATATGTATTTAATTCTGAAAAAATGGAATTACATTGCGACATTTCTGGTGTAATTTAAATATTACAGCTATGGTGTTTAAGTAGGTACGTATCATCATCTACAACCGTTCACTATCCACTGCTGGATAAAGGCCTCTCCAACACGCTTCCACTTGTCTGTGTTTTGCTATCTCACCCACCCCACCCATTTCGTCTACCCATCCTTACACCCTTAATTTCGTCTACCCATCTTCCCTGTGGTCTTACTTTTGCCCTTTTGCATTCTAATTCAAATTTTTAATTCTAGCTCTTCTTTTGTCCACCATTCAATCATTCTTCTATTGACCCACCCATTGCCATTTCAATATCTTCACACTATCCACTATATCTACTACTCTTTCTATACTTCTCACCACGTATTCCGTTTCCTGTCTTTCCTCGATATGCCAAGCAAACAATGTTCAATGCTTTTTTGAGTGCATTGGATTTTATGTAGAAACTTGGCGTTTAATGTCCAAGTTTCACATTCAAAGATCATCATGGTAAAACACATTGATTGAAGATATTTTTCTTCAGGAAAGTGGCATTTTTGATTTAAAAAGCCGCATTCATTCGTCCAAATGCACATTTTTAGCCCTAATTTCCTATTTTCTCTGTCCAGGTGTGTTAGTCTGTTAAGTAAGTCATCTGGATCGCGAGCAATTGAAATTATATCGTCTGCAAATCGAACATGACTCAAGACGTGACCGTTGATCCTTACTCCTACTGGGTCCCATTCCAAGTTCCTGTAAACTCCCTCAAGTACCCTATTGGATAACTTGGACGAGATGGTGGCTACTTGCCTTACTCCTTTTTCTATGCTAAATATACATATTTCTACGTGAAAAAAGTTTAACCGAAGCAGGTACACATTATGTGTTATTTATGCAATCGTATACATTTATATTTAGATGATTTTTAAGAATTGTATTCATTTTAAATAAAAAATACAATTTTTCATAAATTTTGTTTAAAAATTCAAGTAAAAAACATAATATTTGAATCTACTTCGGTTTGCGTGTAATGCTGAAATTGGACAAACGTAAATACAACCCTTTCCGGTCGGTGAGTAGCAAAGAAACTGTTCAGCCCCCAAATACTAAGAGGGCAAAGTGGACGATCGAAGACAAAACGAGACGGCAATATGGGCAGAATAATAAGTGTGAACGAGAAAAAGGATACCGAAACAGTGACCGAAGGGTACTGGGGTAGACGGGAGGTCGAATGGGGAATGGGAAATGGGGTAGTGGACGGCAAAGTTGCGCGGGAAACCGAAAAGGCAAAAAGAAGCGTTTGAAGAGAAAAGAGAGTAGAAGAATGCAAAAAAAGAGAGTCGATGTGATATCTATAGGTTTGAAATAAAAATATGTGCGACAGAGGGCGAAACGGTGGGCGGTGAAGACATGTCTAACACAAAAGCACAAATGCCCCTGAGATGGGTGGCAATGGGAGGAGAAAGGTGGAAGGGAGGAGTTAAAAGACGAGCGAAGGAAAAAAGGGAGGGGGTCGCAGAGGGACGAGGCAGAGGGTCGGCGTGAAAATTGAAACGAAATTTTTTTTGTAGAAAAGCGAATTACCATTCATCGTGTGTAAAGGAAAAGCCTATTATGTACGGCCCGGCCCACACACCGATTGGAAAAGCGGAAATATTTAAATTTCTATTTTTAAAAACGTATCCTTACGAATATGTGTTATATCTTCCTGAAATTATTAAGTGCACTCAGGAATTTCCCAAAACACATTTATAAATGTGATTTTGACGCATTTTCTATATACATATGGATGTAGAATACAACTGTCATTTGACGAAACCAAAAGATTTAATTCTCTAAATTGAATTTTTATCATAGTACCATGACAGGTTGCTTCAAATCGACGCTTTTAGCCAAATCGAGTGCATGTACTATGTATGTACATATGTATATATACATTTGAAATGATATCAGAAAGTGGTGAAAAATAGTGGGTTGGTGGTCAATTTTTGTGAGTAACTGTTTCAGCAGTTAAATCGGATAAATTCATAAACCAAGCAACCAGCAATACGGCATAAATTCTTCAAAACATACAATGTAAGGTATATGTAATAGTAAAAACACACTAAGGGCGAAAACACACAGCGATGAATGGCACATCGTGTGCATGGCTCCCCGCTGTAGGTGGTTTTCTACATTTAATCAAATATGGAATACACCGTTATCGATCACTGTCAAGCAAGGATAAATACAAGGATACAATTTTACCGAAAACATCCCAGAGAGACATTTTGGGGTGGGGCGTGCTGGGCGTTTCATGAATCTGTGCAAAGCACGGCTCATTTTTTTCACATGTTTAAAAGTATCTAAAAAAAACCATGTGCCACATTCACCACTGTGTGTTTTCGCCCTAAATCGTACGGCATGGGACTTGTTCGTGATTTCCAGCTATGATGGATGTATCTGCATGCCATTGCTAGTCCGTTCGAACATATTATTTCGACAAGTTTCTTAAACATGGACATCACTGTTATCGATCTCTGTCAAACCTATGTCAATACAAGGCTAAAATATCACCTGAATCACTCCAGGGGGTGCTTTGGAAAGGATCGCAACGATATAGACTAGGCATAACAGGGTTATTTTTTTGAACGTGCAAAATTATCTGAATAAACACGTACCGCGTGACGCTCTGTGTCTGCACTTTTACAAGGGATCAAATCATAGATATAGAATAACTATTCTATATAAATAATTATTCTATATCCATAGATCAAACCCAAGACCAGTCGCAGTCGCTAGCAATATACGATATGCTACTGGCTATATAAATTAGAAACAAAAATTAGGATTATTGTGATGTTAAATTAAAATAAATCTACACGAATATGCAATTTATTGAAAATCATCACACAAAAAAATTAAGAGTTGCATACACGTAGAAAATTTTAATCGTTTTATTTTTAATAATAATTGTAATTAGAGAACACTTTGAGAAGCCGCGTATAGTCTCCTTTACCCTCTCCATCCCCTCTTATAAAGCAGACCATCTTGCAGTATCCGTAAAGTCTCCTTTGCCGCATAGCAACAAGCTGTGACCGCGCACCGATTTGCGTAACGCTGTATGACACGAGCCGGAATCGCGCGACAATGACCCTTAACCCCACGTGCACTAGAGTCAATATACCACACAATCGCGACTACGATTGACAGTCGGGATCGAGTCACTTTGCGGGGGTGTGCCCTGCCGTCAAGTAGCAAATATACCGGAGTCTCAGCCGGGTTTCACCGTTCAGGGCTTGTCAACTTTGTCTGCTTTTAAATTATCAAGGTACAAACTCGTTATCATGCACACCCTTTATTTGTAGAATTGTGTGTGTGCATGAATTAGGGATTGCAATTTACCGTCAAATTTCATAAACTGGTAAACGGTAAAGTTTTTTGTGGATTAGATAGATAGCTGTATGTGGTTAGCGTTTCTAAAAACGTTAATTGAAACCTAAAAGTGAATAATGCCATATTAATACATTAAAGTAAATTCGTATCGAAATCTATCTATATATGTACATATATAATATATATATATATACATATATATATATATATATATATATATATATATATATATATATATATATATATATATATATATATATATATATATATATATATATATATATAAACATATATATTTGTATATTTATATGTTGTCACATAGCCCTATATGCAGATGATACCGTTTGATTAATTTGAATTTTCCACTTAGTGAAGGGTTCAGTCATTGTTTTAATTGCAAATTCAAGATTTTTAAGAATAGTGTCTGGTTTTTTGCTACTTGTGAAGCAAGCGGTATCATCTGCATATAGGGCTATGTGACAACATATAAATATACAAATATATATGTTTATATATATATATATATATATATATATATATATATATATATATATATATATATATATATATATATATATATATATATATATATATATATATATATATATAAACATATATATTTGTATATTTATATGTTGTCACATAGCCCTATATGCAGATGATACCGCTTGCTTCACAAGTAGCAAAAAACCAGACACTATTCTTAAAAATCTTGAATTTGCAATTAAAACAATGACTGAACCCTTCACTAAGTGGAAAATTCAAATTAATCAAACCAAAACAGACGCCATATTATTTAGTGTTAGAAAGCATAAGCCAAGTTCAGATCTGAAAATCCCCTCTGGAGAAAGTCTGAAATGGCAGTCAGTAATAAAATATTTAGGAATAACGTTTGATAAAAGAATGAGATGGGCACCTCACATTGAGGCAGCGAAATGCAAGGTGATGCGGGGTATATCCTCAATATATCCAATATTTAATCGCCATAGTTCTTTATCAACTCAAAATAAAATAAAATTATATCGCGCGATCATATTACCATTATTAACCTATGCTTCACCTGTATGGAATAACGCCTCGAATACTAATCTTTCCAAGCTCCAAGTAATACAAAATAAATCCCTAAAAATAATTTATAATACACCCATATATACTAACTTGAAAAAACTGCATGCCATATATAATATTCCGTTTGTTACAGACATTACTAACAAACTAACCAGTAGATTCAATGACAGGATCACTAATAACCATACTAAAACACTTGTGAAGAGTCTCGGTGATTACAACAAAATGTCTATACCCTTCAGGTATAAACACAGATTACCTAAACAGAATCTGCTTAAGTCATCGACTTTAGAGAGTCTTTAATTAATATTATGTATTAGATGTATTATGAACATTTATATGGATTGTAAATAGGTTTTTGAGCTCTTTTTCCTATTATGCTGTAGATTAACATTAGAATAATATAATACTATGAATATTAACCAAATTAAATAAAATTGTAAAATAGAAAATGATCAGTAGATCAGTAGCTATTAAAATAGATATAAGATGTATTGTGAACATAATTTCGTAAAAATTAAATAATTTAAAAATCAAATATTTATATGTGACGGACGATCAACCATCAACCAGTATGGGGAACAATTTTTTTTTTCATATTTTTCATTTTTGTGCTCCGGGCGCCGGAGGCGTAGGCGGCGCTGGGGCCGAAGGCCCCGGAGCGACGGAAGCGCCGGGGGCGAAGGCTCCGGGGTGCCGGAGGCATCGGGGGCGCTGGGGGCGCCGGAGGCATCGGCGGTGCTGGGGGCGAAGGCCCCGAAGCGATGGAGGCGTCGGCGCCGGAGGCATTGGCGCCGGAGGCGTCGGTGGTGCTGGGGGCGAAGGCCCCGGAGTGCCGAAGGCATTGGGGGCGCTGGGGGCGCCGGAGCGACGGCGGCACCGGGGGCGAAGGCCCCGGGGTGCCGGAGGCATAGGGCCCCGGGGGCAAAGGCGTCGGGGCGTCGGCGATGCACAAAACGTAATTCGTAATCACCTCGTAATTTGTCATTCGTAATTTCTAATTCGTGCATCAATTTCTTTCCGAAACCAGTCGATTCAATATCTTTAACTTTATTTTTATTCGAGTTTCAATTCCTTTTCGAAACCACCCGTTGAAATCAACGGGCCCAACACTAGTATGTACATATATAAAATGTCTGTTTGTTTGTCATGTTTGTCTGTCTGTCACGAATGCGTTCCTATACCATTCAACCGATTGCGATGAAACTTAATGAGTTATTGTGTGTATGTCCACGATGGTTTCTGTAAAAAAAATCGCCCGAAAACGGGAATGAGTGGCATTACAACGCAATCATTTCAAGTGTTTTCGCGTCTGCGTTGTTAGGGTAAAATAAACAAACAATTGAATAATTTCAAATGTGTTTTCGGTTGCGTTTTCCCGACAAATTATCATTACTGTAATTTAATTTGATTAGTTTTAAACTGAAACATTCACTTATTGAAACACATCGAGAAACGGGAACGGGAATTGCATGTGCTATTGTGGTATTGCAAATTTTATTTATTACTAGTAAAACCCGTAATAAATAAAATTTATTACGGGTTAGTTATTTAACTGTTAACCAATCGTATTTATTTATTTAAAGTTTCCACCATTTGAAGATTTCGATCATAATTAAAAAAAACTGCAGGTTCGCATTTATTACGATTTGGTTGGTCGGTGTTGCCAGTGAATTTATCAATTTGAAATTCCACATTTAATACTGAAAATAAACAAATTCCAGATAACCTAATGCACAATACGCCATTTGCATCGATTTTTAATGTAATGTTATTCAATTATATGCCTTAATTTACTTAATGTATTTAATTCGCGATAAAATATGTAGGTTCTGAAAATTATCGGAAAATTTTAAATTTGTATCGCGAAATTTTGCCGTTTTACCGGTAAACTGGTAAACCAGTATACCGGTGTACCGGTATAGCAATCCCTAGTATGAATGCGACGAGACACATTGAAGAGCAAGTATCACCGGAAGTGGAAGTGCATCGCTGTGCAACCACTACAAACAGTATAAATTGCGAAGTTTAGTTGAGATGGGTGTGGATAGTTGAGAGTCTTTAAAGTGGTGGACTCCAGGGCGGCAAGTAATGGACAAAACACTACCACAGCATGAAAATGCATATACTATGTACATATATATATATATATATATATATATATATATATATATATATATATATATATATATATATATATATATATATACATACATTTATATACATACAAACTACCACTGCTTGCAAATGCATATACTATGTATATATATATATATATATATATATATATATATATATATATATATATATATATATATATATATATATATATATATATATATATTTATTTATTTATTATTTATTTATATATATTTTAGCTATCAAGCTAATTTAAAAAAAAATACATCTTAATTATTATACTTAACTCTAAAATTTATAATTAACTTATATGTACTGTCCCTCACAGAGGTGTCTCTTCGCACCTCGCAGGAATGCATCCATGTTTTTAGCAGACCTGACGCACTCAGGGAGGGCATTATACATGAGCACACCCCTGTGAAAAACACCCCCAGCCGTCTTATTCTTTCTTACTCTACTTACAACTAGTTTGTCCTTATTTCTAGTATAAAAACTATGTTTATCTCTATTCCTTATTATATAATCATCAAAATACTTAGGTAATAACTTATGATCTAACTTATAAACAAAAGACAATGTACTAATATTTAGACTAATTCTAATACTCATCCATCCTAATTCATCTAACATACTTCCAATACTCTTAAATCTACTCACATTCAAAATAGCTCTCATAGCTTTATTCTGTATTTTTTGCATTTTTTCTAAATCTTGGCCACTAAACAAATTAAGCACAGTGGCACAATAAACCACATGTGGCAAGACAATTGAATTAAACACTAAAATTTTACTTTTTTTACTTAAAATATTTCTTAATCTACATAATACACCAACTTTTCTAGCCATTTTTTTTATTATATAGTCAGCGTGCATTTTAAAATTTAGTCCTGAATCTATGTATACACCTAAGTATTTTATATTTTCAACTTTTTCAATTAACTTATCATCAATTCTAATTTCATTCAATATATTTTTATTTTTACCATTCAACCACATCATTTTTGTTTTATTCACATTCAACTTTAATTTATTTTCACACAACCAGTCATTCACATAATTTAATTCTATATTTAAAATCTCAGACATTACATCAACATTCTTTCCAATTATATATATCAATGTATCATCTGCAAACAAATGTATTTTACACATCTTAATTACCTTAACAATATCGTTTATATATAATATAAATAATAAGGGTCCCAATTTGGACCCTTGCGGCACTCCATGAGGTGTTACAAATTCAGAGGATAACACCTTATCAATTTTTACTCTTTGCCTTCTATTATTTAAGTATGATTGAAGCCACTTTAATACTATACCATTTATTCCTAACTTATATAATTTTTGTAATAAAATATTCCTATCTACTGTCTCGAACGCTCGCTTAAAATCTAGAAAAACTGCTCCAACAACCATGCTAGATTCATCCATCGTCTCCATCCAATCAGAAACCACCAATTGGATAGCAGTTTCTGTTGAATGTTTCACTCTAAATCCAGACTGTTCCACAACCAAACAATCATTTATACTAATGAACTCTTTCAATTGAATCATAACGATTTCCTCCAGCATCTTCTCAACAATTGGTAACATATTGATGGGCCTCATTTCACTGGCTTTATGTGTGCCCGTAACCTTTGGTACCGGTACAATAGTAGACACCTTCCATGCATCCGGGACGGATCCCACTTCTAACGATTCATTTATTAATTTCAGTAACTGAGGTCCAACCATGTCCCAAGTGTTGATTAAAATATCTAGAGTCAATCCATCCATACTAGAAACTGATTTCATGCCCTTCAATACACCATTTAATCCCTCCATTTCCACTAATTTAAACCTTTCAAACTTATTTAAACCCAAATTAATATCATCATTCACACTATTATGCCTTGTTTGTATTGAATTAACTATATCATTCACACTATTGATGTAAAACTCATTCAATCTTTCAACCATATCCTCTTTATCATTATATACTACTCCCTCGACTTCTAATTCATTCAAAGAAACATTTTTTCCCCCGGAAATCAAAGTTTTAATTATTCGCCACATTTTTGTGGGATCTTTTTTTGCACCATCAATATTTCTTTCATGCCAATCCCTCTTCGCATTACGTAAAACATTCACACATTTATTCCTCTTTCTTTTATACTCTAACCAAGCCTTTTCTAATTGGATTCCATCCATAGCCTTAATAATTTTATATCTTTTATAACTAACATTCTTATCAACTAAGCTTTCCTTTACTTCCTTGGTAAACCAAGGTTTCAGCTTATGCTTATGCATGATTCTTGTGGTTTTTACGCATTTACTTTTAGAATATGTTATATTACGATACATTATCTCCCACATTTCATTCACACTATCACCATCCTTTCTCCATACACACTCCTTTAACAATTCATTCATCAATTGATAATCAATGTTTTCTCTTTCAGTCACCTGCATATTTTTAAGTCCTCCGTTACTAAACCGCTGTCCCAAAAACATGTTGACAATAGAATGGTCTCCTATTCTCGGTACATCTTTCACCTCACACCGCAGATCCATTATATTTGTTATAACCAAATCAATGAGAGAGCTTGATAAATTATTCACTCTCGTTGCTTCCGTCACTTTTTGTTTAAAACCCAATTCATTTACCCAATTTCTCAACTTTTTTACATAAAATTCTTCTGTCTGTAACCAATTAAAATTCCAGTCCCCAAACATAATTATATTTTTACTCACATCTATACTTCTTTCACTCAATTCTTCTAAAAATTTAAGAAATCTTCCACTTCTACCATTCGGAGAGCGGTAAATTACTAGCAAAAACACAGTAACTCCATTCACAAGCAGATCCACACCAATTGTCCAAAACTCACCATCAACCTTATTAACTATTACATTACCGTAACTTAAATCATCCCTTAAATACAATAGTACCCCACCCGTATGTCTAGAATTAGAGTCACATCTCAAAACACAATATCCATCTATATTCAGCTCAAAATCTTCAAAATCACTAGTTACATGCGTTTCACTTAAACCTATAAATAATGGTTTTTGACTTACAGTTAAACTCCAAACCTCATCCTTGTGAGCAAAAAAAACTTTGTACATTTATACTGATACCTTTTGGTGGTTGCTATATATTATTATACTTAATTCTATTTCTCATTAATTCTATATTTCTTTTATATACACTGCACTTAGTGTCCAACGGTCCGTGATTTGTGTTCAAATTTAATTTTAATTTATTATTACTTTTAAAGCAATTATTACATTTTATTATTTTATTGTTACATCCCTCGCTTTTGTGCCCTTCTTCTCCACATTTCGCACATGTCACCTTGTTTCTACAATCCACCGCTTTGTGATTAAATCCGTAACAATTTAGACATCTTAGAATATTAATTTCTTCAAAAACCCTACATCTATCCCAATTTATATTTACTTTTCCATCTTCAATAAATCTTTTAAATGTATTGCAATCTACTTCCACTATCGCATTATATTTATTATTTTTTCTACTTTTCCATATTTTTAACACCTTCAGTTCACCATCATTTATAACTTCTTGATTTTGATTCATCAAACACTCAGCCAACTGTTCACTTGTAAGTTCCTCCGACATATCTACAATTTTAATTTTGGGATTTTTTAATTCCCCTCTTTTAACATTATAATTCTCCCCTAATTTATTTTCTACTTCTTTTATTAATTTAATACTATCCTGTGCACTGTTACACGTTACAGCAATGCCCCCTTTACCGATTTTTTTAACCCCTTGTATTCCTATTTTTAGTTCCTTTGGTTTTATTAAACTTTTGCATTCCTCCTTTGTTTTGTCCGTTTCTTGGATTTTTTTCGGAACAATTATTGTTATGTCTTTATTATTCTTCTTAAGTGCATTTGCATAACTATTTTCACTCTTATTTACACTTTTTAAAATGTTTAATTCACTGTTGGTTTTTATTATATTTATGTCTTTTTGTATATTGTTTTTCAAATTTTTAAATTCACTTCTTAATTCACATATTACATCCAAAAATTGTTCCTTATCATTATTTTCATTTTCACAAATATATTCAACTAATTTTTTTACTGATGTAATTAAAAATGTCTTATTGTCATTTGATATACTGTTAGTTTTTGTGGTCAAAATGTCCATAATTTTTTTTTCAATTGTTATTACTTCACTTATGCGTTCTGATGCCATTATTATACACTTAGAACGTACACATAATTATATATTACAAATTTATTTTTAATTTTTTAATTGTTACAATTTCGTTGTCCAAATCGCCACACACGTAATCAACGTCTGTACACGATCACGACACGAACGATACTGATATATATATATATATGTATATATATATATATATATATATATATACATATATATATATATATATATATATATATATATGTATATATATATATATATATATATATATATGTAAGTATATACTTAAGGACATTAACATATTCCGTATATTATATGTTATATAACGTAACATATTTAGTTTGTTTTAAGAGAATCTTACAACTTCAGAAGTTTTCTTCGGATACCTTTGGTTGTAAAGAAACTTTGCTAGTATTACCACAGAGTTACAGAAAACTTGATATACCAAACAAAATTATTTAGGTAAGTATGTGAATTGATTTTTTTGCTTTTAACACTAAAGGACATATGTATGTATGTATGTACATATGTACATATAAAACAAATAATTTTGGAATTTGGAAAGAACCTTAGTTAGTATTTAGATATACTCAAATGTATGTACATACATAATAATAAAAAAAGAGGACAACTATAAGGGGAGGTGCCATTTCCGGTCAACTTAAAAATTTGAAAAAATTTACGTCATATTGATAAGAATTTTAGTAACCGATACTAAGTTTCAGTTCGATAGGACTAACGGTGTTCAAAAAATCCCCGAAATACACAGACACACACATTTTTTTTCTAGATCATGAAAACGTGATCAGTGATCGATTCTGAGTTCAAATCAGTCAAAATCTCGAGTTCGAATTTCGCATGATCACAAAACTTCATCTATTGTTACCACGTAAATAGATAAAGTAAAAATATAATCAGTAAAATAAGCATTCAATTTTGTAGATCTAAAATTCTTTCAACAATATAGGCCAAGTCAAATTTTATACCTTGCAATACAGTAGACAAAAATTGTAAGATGTATCAATTATGTGTGGAAAAATAGTGAAAAATTTACGTTGAATCAAATCTCATATCTTTTTGTGATCTGAAATTTAAATAAATGGCTTGTTTATAAATTGTATTGCATTCAAATGTAAAAAAAGCGAAATACTCACCAATTGTACTTCCTCAGCGTACTTTTCGATCATCTTCTTCATTATTAATTGATTGCACAAGATTTAACACTCATATTATTAACTAAATGCTTTTAAAATAATTTGTTTCATAAACAAATGGAATAACTGTCGCATGGGAAAGAAAATAGTAATGAAAACGCAAAGAGAAAATTCTTATTGAAAAGAAGCACCGTTTTCGGTGCTTCTTAAATCACATTGCAAAGTACAGGTCTGATGATTTTTTTCCGGAAGAACGTACTTGCAAACGATAATATTTGTGACAGTTGGACCGACATTAACACCCGTTACTCATTTTCGCGAAAATCTACTGCTTCGTTCACGATCAGTTCAAGAGTATTAATTGAATTTGATGGAATAGTTTTCGACGCACGTTAATGAATAAAATACCTTAAGAATAAAATAAATGAGTGAATAAAATTAAAACAATTGATTGTTATTTTCAAACATTTATATTATGCATTACACATTTGTTAAATTTACTTATGTAAAATTGTATGAAACAATTTAAGATTTAAATTCCATCACTTGAGCGGTCATGCGTTCGTTTGATTCTTGTTTTACTTCAAAATGTGTAATTTCAATTTTCAGTCGTGTTTTTATCGTCATTCCGCTATTCTAGTCCAGTTTCCATTTTTTCATCTAAATAATAAGTAACAATTATGAGTAGGCATTTAGAGAAAATGAAATAATATCAATTGTGTTGAATACAAATTTTAGGTGCTTTCAGAAGATTTTTTTATTGAGGACAGAATATTTCATATTTACCTTCTAAGAATCATACACAGTATGACACGTGTCGATTACTCAGCATGTCAAAACTGTTTCATAACGTATCGTTTTTGATTCGAGGGCTCGAAAGAATCTCAATTTCAAAATCGTGACTTCTGAAGCGAGTCCGATTCATTATTGGGCCGCGCCTCGTCTCACCAGCCATTACGTTTCGTTGATTTTTTTTTATTTTTATAGTTTTTTTCTTTCTGATCTGATCCGTATAGTTGCGCTCTATACATGTTAATAATAAAGCTTATGATCTATGGGCTTGACAAGTCACTGGATTTCTTTGTAGGAATGTAGCACAATTATTCACGTCCGACGTTCAACTTTCTAGCCGCGTCGGTTCTACTTGGAGTATTTATTTAGAGGAGGCTCTTTTGTTCGAGAGTCATCGTTGGATACGGTCATGGTGAAACACACTAAAATGCATTCAAAAGATGTTGAAAATTGTTGATATAGCGATTATTAAACGCTTGAGAATTGTGATCAATTATTTGTCTATATGTTATAGGTACTTACTATTTCCTAATGACCCAATATATACATACATACATCCAATGAATACTCTAATAATAAAATAGTCATTGTTTTATATACATACATATGTAATGCTGAGCATGTAGACTAATTTGGTACTAAAAAAATATACGATATAAATTCCAGGTGGGTAATGATATGAAAAATATAAACATACATAAGTACTGTATGAAAACAACACTCAACATTTTTAAATTTATTTCATTTCGTCAGTTTCATTGAGCGTTTAATATTAACTCGAGCACTTACCAGAGCAATTAAATTTTTAAACAATGCTCTTTAATGTCGATATGAGGACGTTTACGATGCGTTTTTATCGCATCATATAAGTTATTATTACCGTCATAATACAACACTCTCGACGGATGTGCAAAGGTGTGACAATGTTTTTTACCTCGAGCACATCGTCCAAAATTAGCTTGATTAATTTGCAGAAATCGTTAAAATATCATTCAGTTTCGCATATCAGCTAGTTAGTGTCAAAGCTTAAGTGCAGTCGATATCTATATCTGCATATGTATGTACATAGGATTACTGTAATTAAACCAAATTTTCATTAGTTAGTTTGGTTGACCTAAATAGACCCAAGTAAATGCATATAATACATACCGATACATACATATTTAGATTGAGTACTAATGTTTACATAGTCTATTTTCAAACACATACATATGTACATACATACATACGTACATAGGAAATCTACTCCAATGAATATTATAGGCGACAGCTACTCTTCAACTTCATCTTTGTATTCTTTTCATTTTATATTACAGTTCGAGCAATCTCCATGTGGAAATGCTGTGAATCAAGGACATTTCACAGATTTTGTCGATTCGCATTCTTCTCATCTGTTCATATCAAGTCCTTCTTGGTTTTCCAATTAGAATATATCTTCTTCCTTTCTCTGGATTACTAATACATATATACTTACCAATTACCAACCAGCAGCATAGATCAAGGGTTAGCGTGTAATGTTTTCAATTGTGTGATCACAGGTCAATACCTGGCTGTGCTGCTGGCTAGACCTTGGATATGTGACTCCAAGGTCGATTCAATTTATCTGATTTTATTGAAACGGTTCCATCAAATTGGAAATCCTGTCCTATTTCTCGGAAAATTCGAGCTTACAACATCTCGAATTCGCTGATTTATAAAATGCTGCAATTTTGTCCTAAGATCTCTAGCAAATTTCGATTTTTCAGCATCTCAAAATTTGGTGATTTATATAAAAAAATGCAAATTTATCAAAAAATTATCCATAGATGTCTCTATGATTCTCTGTAAAATTACTAAAATTACGACTGTTAGGCCTTCTCGGATATAAGTATTTATGTATGTAAATAAATAAATATACTTCTTTCGGCACTACGGTCCCGAAAGTGAGGTAGGTACCTGTTATGACTCTAGTGAGGTCTCTAAGTACGACATTGTATATTATAATTTCCGGTAGCTTTATAATGTTTTATATTCTCCAAAGACAGCGACCATTGAAACTAGGACTGGTTGTATTTTTTTGTCAACAAAAAAAAATATATGATCGTGGAAAGCTTGCTAAGATATACATATGTAGCTAAGCTAGACAAATTGATAATGACTTTTCTCCACTGACAAATATCTCTACCTTTGTATAAATCTCATCATATGTACCAGGAAAATTGATATTTTTATATTTATATTTTATTTTTCATATACCAACCAATCTAAAATGAACTTATTTATTTGCGAATATTAAATGCTTCTCCTTAGAAACAACTAAAATAATATTTGTATTTTATAATGTTTATACATTATAAAATTAGATTTGAAAAAAAGCACGTATTATGTAGAATTCAATATATTCTATATTATGTAGAATTGAACAAGGAAATTTAAGAACGTGGAACATTAATGGGAATTAAATCGTAATATTTCTTTGAGTGCCGGATTATTTTACTACATACAAGTATTGTTATTTTGAAGGAGCTTTTGGAATGGAAAAAATATATCATTTTGAATTGTAATATGTGATATTATATAATAACCAATTTTATGTCCGTTGAAATTTCAACGGGTGGTTTCGGAAACAAATTGATACATGATTAAAAATAAAGTTACAATACGTATAATTCATCAGAAGCGGAACTAAAACAGAAATCGGGAATCGGAACTGAAACAGGGCGATATCGGTATCCGGAACTGAAAGGAATCCAAAACTGAAAAAGGAATCAGGATCTAGAACTGAAAAAGAAATCGGGATCCGGAATTGAAACAGTAATCGGGATCCGGAACTGAAACGCCCCGGCCGCCGCCGCCCCTAGATGGCTGCCGCCCTTAGGCCGCCGCCCCCCAGCGCCCTTGTGGCCGCTGGGGGGCGCAAGGGCGCTGGTTTTGGAAAGGAATTAATACACGAATTAGAAATTACGAATTAAGAAGTGGTACGCCCCCCACTTCCCATGCTGAAATCAAACATCAAATCAAATATGAAATGAAAATCGAAATCGCATTCGAAGTAGATTCACTCGATCCGCAACAGCCGACGACTGCTGACAACTGCCGAAGATACGCGACTACTCACCGAATACTCGGCTGTGATTGGTTCCCCATACGTTATGTACGATTATTGAATATTAACGTTATTTAGAGCATTTCTTCACTCGGGACCGTAGTGTACAGTGTACAGCGTACAGTGGTCTGGGCGCGAGGGGGTAGATTCGACACCGCGTTCTGGAATTTTCAAATATCGTTAAAATATAGATTAATTTCAATAATTTCAATTAAAAAAATATATTTATATGTTTTATATGAAACCAAAAAAAATGGTTTAAAACCTCGATAAATAAAATTATTATAATTACGTATTTTTATATGGCGAGAACGAAATTTCAATTAATGTTTAAAAAAAAGGCGAATTGAAGAATCGGCTTTGGCGTGGTGTTAGTGACCGTTAAGCTCAGTTTAAACCTACATATATGAGGCTATTTTAAGATCACTGGTTCGACACCACCGCAAGTCTCGACGAAATTTTTTATTTTTTAAATGCTTTTTATTATTACGAAATTATGTTCACAATACATCTTATATCTATTTTAATAGCTACTGATCTACTGATCATTTTCTATTTTACAATTTAATTTAATTTGGTTAGTAATCACAGTATTATATTATTCTAATGTTAATCTACAGCATAATAGGAAAAAGAGCTCAAAAACCTATTTACAATCCTTATAAATGTTCATAATACATCTAAGACATAATATTAATTAAAGACTCTCTAAAGTCGATGACCTAAAGCAGATTGTGTTTAGGTAATCTGTGTTTATACCTGAAGAGTATAGACATTTTGTTGTAATCACCGAGACTCTTCACAAGTGTGTAAGTATGGTTATTAGTGATTCTGTCATAGAATCTACTGGTTAGTTTTTTAGAAATGTCTGTAACAAACGGAATATTATATATGGCATGCAGTTTTTTCAGGTTAGTATATATGGGTGTATTATAAATTATTTTTAGGGATTTATTTTGAATTACTTGGAGCGATATAATTTTATTTTATTTAGCGTTGATAAAGAACTATGGCGATTAAATATTGGATATATTGAGGATATACCCCGCATCGCCTTGCATTTCGCTGCCTCAATGTGAGGTGCCCATCTCATTCTTTTATCAAACGTTACTCCTAAATATTTTATTACTGGCTGCCATTTCAGACTTTCTCCAGAGGGGATTTTCAGATCTGAACTTGGCTTTTGCTTTCTAACACTAAAGAATATGGCGTCTGTTTTGGTTTGATTAATTTGAATTTTCCACTTAGTGAAGTGTTCAATCATTGTTTTAATTGCAAATTCAAGATTTTTAAGAATAGTGTCTGGTTTTTTGCTACTTGTGAAGCAAGCTGTATCATCTGCATATAGGGCTATGTGACAGTTTTTTGGACTAGGTATGTCATTTATATATATGGAGAACAAGAGTGGGCCAAGCAAGCTCCCCTGCGGAACGCCAGCTGTGATTATTTTTGGAGACGATAATTCATTATTTACGCTAACCACTAGCTTTCTACGAGTTAAGTACAATTTGATGATGAGAATTAGGTAGTTTGGTATTTTGTTAATAAGGAGCTTATGAATGAGTCCATCGTGCCAAACCGTGTCGAAGGCCTTTTCTATGTCGAGACATACCATTCCGGTACTTCTCTTCATATT
Source organism: Arctopsyche grandis (assembly GCF_051622035.1). Classification (NCBI taxonomy): domain Eukaryota; kingdom Metazoa; phylum Arthropoda; class Insecta; order Trichoptera; family Hydropsychidae; genus Arctopsyche; species Arctopsyche grandis. Next base: position 21,956,817 of record NC_135355.1, on the reverse strand, counting down.
AAAGTTCTTCGTCACGTGTTCAGTTAGTCTTGTTAGTTGTTGGGTCGTGGAATGTCCAGTGCGAAATCCAAATTGTTCATTTATTAATTTCATATTTCCGACTTTAAGTAAACGAGTGTATATTATTTTTTCCAGAATTTTTGAAAGCGTGCAAAGTAAGCTAATGGGTCGATAATTGGCCGGGTTTTTTGAGCTTTTATCGGGCTTAAGTATGGGAATTACGTTGGCTGTTTTCCAGTATTCTGGGAAATACCCGGTGAGTAAACATACGTTGAATATTTTAGATAGTGAGACTAAAGCTTTAAACGGAAGTTGTTTGATTATGATATTATCTATTGAATCTCGCCCAGGTGCCTTTTTATTTTTTAAATTACGTATTATATTTTGGATTTCACACGGATGCACCAATTTTATATTTTTAGTACTGTTAGTGGGAGTTTTTGTGATGATTTTAATGGACCGGTTGACTTTATTATGCGTTGGTATGTGATTGTAATGTTGTGTGAATGTGTGATGTTTTTGGAAGGATTTTGATAATAGTTCTGCTTTGTCGCAATCACGCGTCACTGAGATTCCTGCATCATCTAATGGAGGAATCGAGTTTTTTGTCCTGCGAATCGCTTTAGCTAATTTCCATAGAGAGCCATCAACTGAACTTAATTTTTCTAATTTTTTAGACCAAGCTTCATTTTTGATTTCTTTGATTCTAATTTTAATTTGATATGTGAGCTTATTTATTAATGTTTTCAATGCTGGATTTTTTGATGTTTGCCAAATTTTACGGAGCTTATTTTTTCTTTTAATTAGATTTGCAACAAAGTCAGTTATCTCAAGTTTGTGTTCAATGTATTGTGTCTTAGGTATGTGAAGGTGTTTGGATCGAGTTATTGATTCCGTCAGGTGTATTATGGAGCTGTCGATTTCTGTTTTGTTTGTGAGTGTGGTAGAAGTTAGAATAGTTTGGTCATTTCAGTACGACTTGAACTCTCGCCAGTTAGCTCTCCCGTAATCCCAACTATGCTTGATGATTTCCTCGGGTTTCCCGTCGATTGAGAAGATTATCGGGAGACGATCAGACGACAGGGTTTGAAGGGCATTTGGTGTCGATATTTCGACGATATGAATTTATACAAAGCTTAGGCTTTTTATCGATTTATTCATTATGTTCGGCTAGTGCTAGGTTAGGTTAGGTTAGGTTGTGTTACACACACACACACACAGATTACAGTCTTTATATATATATGTATAATAATACACGCGCGCATGTGTGTAGGGTGTTCTCATACACATCCATTTGTGCACGTGCCTTTCATAAATCTAAAGAAAATAAGGGAGAGGAAAGGCGACAGGGTCATCGGAAAATTGCCCCGAAGAAAACGATACCTCGCTGATACCGCAATACAATCCATCAAGTTGCCGAAATGGGTGAGCAACGAAGGGACACAGCTATTCCGGGATTCCGGAGGAAAATTGAACCGGGACTTACGTCAGTGATTGGACCAAGGGCTGTCGGCCCTTCCTTTCCCCGCTTACCCTGAAATCTATCTCAATAAACGGCTGGGTAATTTTTGGTCTGTGCAATACATATTTCTGTCAAGAGTTGTAACCAAGGACAGGGGGTGAACTTTGCCTTGTTTATTCCTTATTCCTTATCAAAAAATTTCAAGACTACATCATTTAAATACTACAGTAAACACTCAATTTCCAATAGTACCAAAATATACATATATATACAGGTATATCAGTATTTACAAATTTTTAAAATTTATATTGAAGAGTATTGAGAATGCAGCATGAATCATACATAAGAAGAGTATTCGATTCAATGACACATGGCAGGTTTTTTACGCCAAGGGTGACTGGTTTTCATACACAGAGGGGGGATGCATCAATTGAATAATATTCTTCCATTGCATTCGACGTGCATTTCTATAACACTATACATATGTACATATATACACGTACATATGCATTACCATCCCCCTTTACGAAGCATACACGAATGGTACTTTCATTTCGAATGATGAAAATATATTCGCGTTTCATGCTTTATTTAATTTGATGATTTATTTCCAATAATCACACATTTTGGATTCGGTTGAATATGCAAATTATTTATTTATAGAAATTTAACATATACATATGTACATATGAAATTCTTCGTTTGCATAGAATCAAATGAGATGCCTCGTTACACATGTACATACATATATCTACATACAAATGTATATCTAGCGCGTATGCCAATGTGCTAAATATTTTTCGAATACGATGATTTTCAATTTAGCCATTTGAAAATTTGGGGTGACTCATTGACATACATACATATGTACATATACAACCCGTCCAACAACTTACTGCTCACTGTTCAAAATCATTCTCAAAACTGAAATAATGGTTGAGGTGGATCATAGGTATGTATGTGCTGTAGACACTTTTTAATATTATACATACATGAGCAAATTTTATTTTAGTTCAAATTTCTATTCTTTGATAGTAATATTCTATTGTAATAATATTCTCTGGAAACAAATCCCAGATTTATATAAAATACTGTTTATTGTGTGACGAAATTTGGATACATGCTTAATTTTGAACATTTTCCATGTTAATATCAAAAATTTTATCATCAATAAATCTAATATATAATTTCGAACGAGACTTTGTATGTATGTTTGTTTGGTTCGTAGAATCCGTGAAGTTTAATTTAATAATAAAAAAAAACAAATGAATATTCAAATAAATTTAAATAAAATAAAACTATTAAAATAAATCAGCCATGTTTAAGCGGTTTATATTACAAATACCGAGCGAAGCCGGTTAAAACTACTAGTACTAAATAAAATATAGACCTTGTAATAAAGTAAATATTTATTTATTTATTACAATTTTGCCAATAAGCATTAGAATAGATACAATAAAGTTTTCAAATTTCACAATGGTTTTGTGATGAAATATTGAATTCGTAAAACATGACTATGGAACTTAATCTAATATGTACATACATATGTACATATAAGAGTCACATATAAGAGTATTTTATCAATTGATACTTCTTATGTAGATAAAGGTGATTTGTGATAAAGAACATTCAAAATTAGGACTTCTCGAATCTGCGCTATTATATAGTGCAATTTAGTGGAACTTTCCGGGTAGATAAATTAACAAACCAAAAGAAAAATGCGATGAAAAATCATGATTGAGGGGAGTTTGGTGAAAGATATTGACCGACGTTCACCCCTCAACTTATCGCAAATATTGATGGCGTCAATAAATACGGCGAGATGGACTGACGAGGGAGGCTGCGGGGTAAATCGATCATGCTGATGTGTCGTAAGGGTGCATTCGACCCCCGCAAGAATGGATCGGCCATTTTTCTGCGTTTACATCACCGACCGGGGGGGGGGGGGCTATAATTAAATTATGTCGCAATGAATCAGAAATTATGGCCGTATCGCTTGCAAAATATGCCGTTTCATAATATTATATATATCATATTAAAATTTTGATATTACATTCAATCAAATGCCAATAAAAGCGTTCAATAACAACTGAATGATCCTCCTCAACGACCGGAACATCAATCTTCGTAACTAGGAACCCACCAAATTGCAGATAATCAGTATGATCGAGATGAGCGGCCCACTACCAACCACCGCTAGATCACCATTATATCGAAGCTATTCAATTGTGAACCAGTGTTTGACCCGAACTCACCTAGCGTGCGGGTATTGCACCGGTCCAAAAAAAATCATTATATGTACGTATGTATGTATCATTATATGTACGTATGTATGTATCATTATATGTACGTATGTATGTACCTACCAAAAGCTTCGGATACACATTCGCCAGTTCGCTTTTCGTACAAGTGTGGTTTCGTTTTATTTATTTTTATATTTTTTGTTGATGAATTTTTGCTGTTACAACAATCGATAGATGTGTTTCTTGGGAGAGCGGGTTGTCACGACTGGTAGATGACGAAAGTTACATTCCTATTGCAGCGTACGCTTTCGATTCAAGCGTGACTTCGCTTGGAATGTGCTTCTAATACGTTGATCCTCTATCGAATCTGCGTTTTTGTCTGTCAATGGCCTTACCTCAGCGTTTCTCAAACTTGCTAACGTTTATTATACACTAACATATTTTGCATGTAAAAAAACTATAACATTTGTGACTAAACTAGCTCATTAAACTGGCTCCGCGAAAAATAATTCTTTCACATTATTATATATGTATATATTCTTGTGCAATATTAATTACAAATGGTTTTAAAGAATCGAATCGAATTTCAAAGACTGGGTTGAAATCTAAACATTAAATGTTTCTGCGTGTGTATTTTCGACCTCAAGAGCAGTAGGGGGCGTTTAAGAGTAAGTAGATAATAATAATAACATGCTAAGAAATTAGATCGATTAAAATATTTTTTTCAAAAAAAAATTCACTGTCTTTACTCAGACGCACATAAATGTTGGACCAACCGTTATATAATATAGGGATCGTTTAATTTTTCGTGGAAAATGTGTATGTAGTTTTAAAATGCAAATAACAATCAGCTTAAAAACAAGTGCAAACGCCATGCACTCTCCAACACACTTCCATTCGTTTCTTTACACACCTCATCCATTTACATAATAGTAACTCCGGATATTTTTCTTACTTCATCTACCCATCTCACTTCTTGCACTATTTTACATTCTTAGAAACCATTATAGCACTTCTATTGTTCATATTTTCAGGGCTCGAAATGGAAGCACTCGATAAATTAAAAAAAAAATGCTTTTTATTTTTTTATTGTATTACAATATTATCATTTTTATATTCATACCAAACATTCCACGAAGTTCCAATTACCGATTAATTTTAACGTCTCTTAAAAAACTAATGATTTTAAAAGCTTTTCTTATTTAACTATCCACCTGCTGCTAAAAATAAAATCTTAAAAAACCTCTTTAACTCCAAACTTCAAAATTATCTATGTATATGTGTTTATATCATATACAATTATTTTTAAAGAGATAACTTCCATAAATATAATTAGTTCAAATTATTTTTTGAGTCAATTTAAGATATGCATTTGACGTTGAACGTCTTCACATTTTTAATACACAAAAAATAATAAAAATTCAAATATTTTCCAGTTAAATATTTAGAAAATTAAAAGTTTGTTTATATGTATGTATTTCTGGAAATGCACGTCAAAAACTCTGCACTATACATCACCACTCGTTTTCTTATTATGATGCCTTTGTTTGTACAAACATAGACATTTTCAATGTGTGGATGAAAACATTTGAACATAACTCACAAATTGAATTTCATTTATTATTTTTTTTCAAATCTACATAATCGTACATCCAAAATTTCCAATAAATTAAATATAATTTGGGCGATATATATAAGAGCCGAGACTATAATTAGTATTTCTTAAGCAAAAATAATATATTACGCATATAATATAATACTTAAGGGAGGTCTTACTGTTATTACTTTCCAACAGGCTTCCATACGTCTCTATTTCATCCATGTCACTCCACGCATTGTTTCTAATTTTTTATCTACCCATCTTCCTTGTAACCTTCCTTTCACTCATTCCAGCACTTCTTTTGTCCACGTTTCATCCATTCTTCTATTGACGTGATCCACCCATTAACATTTCAATCTCTTCACTCTCTCCACTATATCGATTACCTTTGTCATACTTCTCAGCCACGTATTCGGTTTCCTATCTCTCCTCGTTCTGTCGAGCATATAGCGCACAGAGTGGTATTTGACCTCAAAAGCTGGCCAAAAATAAAAAATTTGAACTTTTACAAATTGAGTTTATGTATGTTGGGGTCCCAAAGCAAGTAGAAATATGACGTTACACTGCGGATTCCTTACCTTGGTTAAGCTCACTAGCCAAATGTAGTTGCAGTCGAATCCTGTCATTTGTGTGATATGCATCTTTTTGTTCGCGGCATTTTGTTGTTACACAACCTTTTCTTTTTTGTACAAATTGATGTTTTTAAACGTATTGCGCTTTTTTTAGCCGAATAAAATTTATGGATGAAACATTAGGATCTCTAAAAAGTTTGCCCGTATTTTAACATTAAAAAAATAATCAATAATAATTAAGCGTATTTTGGAACCACAATTTTTTACTTATTTTCATTCCTTATTTATATTCCAATTTCTGAGGATTCTGTCATGTCTATGACCCGAAAGCATCTACACGATAAAATAAGAGAAAGCACTGAAAAGCTTTTTATTAAAAATCCAAAGATTTAGAAGAAAAAAACTATTAATTGTTACAAAGTGCCCTCCTGCGAAACTTGAGGAATTTCAAAAAATTTTAAGATTGTTTACAATCGTCAAGAACTCGCCTGTAATAGTACAGAAAGCTATTTTGTGGTAAAAAATGTTCTTGGCCAGGTTTTCAGGTCAAATACCACTGTGTACAGCGTTTCATTCTTCTTTCAGTGAATTGAATTTTGTGTAACATTTTGGCGTTTAATGTTTAATATTTTATATACATATGTATAATTGAGCCGCAATATTTTAAGTGGCGTAAGTCCAACTTTCAGTTCCAAAAACACTATTTCTGTTTGACTTAATTCACAAATTGGTATCACTTCTTTTAATTCGATATGTCCATAATCTTGGAAAAGCAGAATAAACTTATTACAGCCCACCAGTATTTTTAAATATTGTTAAACGCAAAACATTTTATTCAATGTTTTGCGAGGTATTTCTTGAAATTAAGAAATGTGAACTTATGCTACTTTCAATTATAAAGGCTCATATTATTTTTAACTAAAGACTCTTTAAAGTCAACGATCTAAAGCAAATAGTTTATTGTTGATCTGTGTTTATATCTGAAGGGTAAAGAGATCTTTTTTGTAAACACTGAAACTCTTCACTAGTTTATTAGATACATATTATTAGATCTGGGAATTGTCTTCGAAAATAGTTGGAGTTTCAACATTCACATTGAGAATATCTGTGATAGGGCAACAAAAATCCTTGGATTCGTAATCCGTAATTCGTCCGAACTAGGGCTCACTGCCATTCGTCTCTTATATTGTACATTAGTTCGCAGTGTGCTCGAGTTTGGCTCCATTATATGGTCTCCCTATCAACTTCGTTACTCTCTAATGTTGGAACGAGTCCAAAGGAAATTCCTTAGATTTTTATATTTGAAGACATTTGGATTTTATCCATATCTGTTCCCTAGTGCCTTTGTCTTGGGATCTTTGGGTTTCAACTCCCTGGCAAAGAGAAGAGATTTATTTCTTGGGAAACATTTCGTAAAATTACTTAGAGGAGAGATTCACAATCCCACTATCCTGGAGAAACTAAAATTCTGGGCCCCGGAAAATCGTAGAGTTTTAAGAAAACATGATATATTTTTACCAATTAGGGCTAAATCAAACGTGCTCATGAACTCCCCCCTCTCGAGAGCTGTTCGACTCCTTAACTTACTGGCACATTACTTGGACCTATTCGATGCCAGTTATGTTGAGTTGGTGGAACACATCCTAAATAGCACGATATAAATTTTACAATCTTATTTCTTTGTTTTTATTTTGTGAAAATATTTTTTACTTGATTTTTATTATTTTTTTATGATGTTTTTTTTTATTTATGATTTTTATTATTTTCTTATGTTTTTTTTTATTTATGATTTTTATTATTTTTTTTATGATGTTTTTTTTGTAATTTTTATGATTTTTATTATTTGTATTAAAATCACATTGACGCTTTGGGGCAACCTGTCAAGTCTCTGTGGTATTGATTTTTTAAAATAAAATAAAATATGTATAATCTCCAGGTTGGTTTGTTACTATAGTAATATCTATGATTAACGGAATGTTATTTTGGGACTGTCGTAGTTAGTGATATAAACGGGCGTGCTGTAAATTATTATTTTAATGTTTTATTTTGAACTAGCTGAACCCGGCATGCGTTACAATGCCACAATAACGCATGCAATTCGCGTTCCCGTTCTCGTTCCCGTTCCCGTTCCCGTTCCCATTTGTCGGAAAAACGCAGGCATTTTAAATTATTCAATTGTTTGTTTATTTTACCCTAAAACATTTGAAATTATTGCGTTGCAATGTCACTCATTCCCGTTTTTCCCGTTTCCGCTCCTGTTTTTGTCCTGTATATACCAGGAAAGCCTTACAGGTAGCCCCAATGGCCAATTACAAACAATTCAGTATTTACTAAAAACTCGCAAATTAACGAGACATCTATGAATTGTACATAAATTTTATTGTACATTAATCATAATCAACTAGTGGTGACGTAGGTAGGAAGGATTTTAGCAAATTTAAATCGGGAACCGTTTCAACAATGAAATCAGAGAAATTGGCAAATTCTGATAGGAAATGATCGACCTGGAGTCACAAATATCCAAGTCTGACCAGCAGCACTACAGATATAGATAGAGGTCGGCTCATGGGATTGAACCCGGCGCCTCTATGTAGTTAGCAGAAGCTTAACGACCGAGCTATGCTGCTGGCTAATGTGAAACTTTAGTCGAAAAACAATTCTTATATCAATCAAAGTGCCAGGGTGGCGATCTGGCCCGACTACACCACTGGTAGTAATTCAAAATGACTTGTGATCGGACTGCCTAGATAGTAACTCTATAAATAATTACTTGCTAGCAATCGATCTCATATTTTAAACCTGCTAGCAAAAGATCGACTATACTCTATAGAGCGGACCGCCAAATTTTTATGTAAATTATAAATTTGTATATTTTCCCTGTTTGATTATTTGCAGCGATGGTGAAATTAAAGCCTACGGCGCGGCGGTGCAGTTCTGTGGCGGTAATTTGTTCGGGAAATGTTTTTCCGGCTAGTAAGAAAAGCTGTCGACCTTGTGTTAGTCGTCAAGTGTAGTGGGGCTTCCCACGCGGCGCGCGGGTCAAGGTCGCAGCGTGCACGTTTGGGCGGTCGCTGCCCGGACCGTTACTTACGGCCCAACATATACTACATACATACATATATACAATAGTATACAGCTCCTGCAAAAGTAATGCCAATATACATATTTTACACTGTCTCAGCTCGTCAGCGACAGCGTTTAAAATCGATTTTGGTTCCAGTTGTGCTAGTTCGACTAAATTGAATCAACAGGGTATTTTGCATAAACACCTCAGTGTACCCAAAATAAGGGCTGTGGAGTCGTTGAAAAAAAGGCGACTTTGAATCCAAATTTTTCCCACAACACAATACTGGTGTTGTACCGGATGACATATCATCGCATGGGTGTTGGCATATTAAGATATTAAATAATAAAAATCGGGTGTGACCAACCCATGACTTTATCTATGTATTTGAGGAATATAAGAAAGTCACAAAACAAAATTCGATATTTAACCGTACATACAAATTCACACACACCGGCAGCATTATGAAATACTAATAGTTATTACAGCCTTTTCGATACAAATTGAGCGCAAATGTATGGAAACTTGCACAAGGCAAAAGTTCTACTTCCGGTTGTCGGATTTTGTTCAATTTTTTTTCATTACTTAAAATCACTATCAGTATTATACACAATAAATATCAAAAATATTAAAATAATTTAAAAGGTCAAAATAAAATAATGAAATATTGTTTTAAAAAAAATACTACTACCGGTTTACAAATTCTGACCAAAACCTTATCAGTTCTATGTTAGTACATAAAGAATATAAACATAAATTTTCAGCTCGATACTTTCAGGGGTGTGGGCATAATAGTGGGCACAGCAATTTTTACCTTTCTAAGAGGAAAAAATCCCACTTCCGGTTCATGAAATTTGGTTATTTTTTTTATTTTTAGTTAAAATCACTATCTATATTATACACAATACATATCAAGAGGAATAAAATAATGTAAAAGGTCAAAATAAAATAATTAAATATTGTTTTAAAAAAGATGACTACTTCTGGTTTACGAATTCTGACAAAAACCTTAACAGCTCTAAGTTAGTACATAAATAATACAAATATAAATTTTTAGATTAATACGTTTAGGGGTGTGGACAGAATCCAGGTGACAACATTTTTGACCTTTCTAAGAGGAAAAAATCCCACTTCCGGTTTATTAAAATTTGTGATTTTTTTTATTTTCATCAAATTTGATACAAGAATTATACTTTTATATTATATTTTTTGTGAAAACCACACATGTTTAAGGGGTCGAAAAAAATAGTAGATGAAAAATCGAACAAGGGTAAACTGCCACTTTCGGTTGACGGATGCTTACCAAATTTTATACATAACTTGGTATTAAGCTTAAACTTGTAAATATGAAATTTCAGTTCAATAAAACAAAAGGTTTCTGAGAAAAATATAAAAAATCTCTAGAGTAAAAGTACTACTTCCGGTTCAAATAAAAATATTTAAAAAATATTAGGCTATACAATTTATAATTTCTATTACATTAAAAAAAAATTCAGTTCCATTTAGTTAGCGGCTTAGGTTATAATTGAATTCAAAAACTTAAAAAAATGGGATACCTATAAGGGGAGGTACCATTTCCAGTCAACTTAAAAATTTAGGTCGTGTCGATAAGAATTTTAGTAACCGATACTAAGTTTTAGTTCGATAGGACTAACAGTGTTCAAAAAATCCCCAAAATACACAGACACACACACATTTTTTCTAGATCATGAAAACGTGATCAGTAATCGATTCTGAGTTCGAATCAGTCAAAATCTCGAGTTCGAATTTTCACATGATCACAAACTTCATCTATTGCTAATACGTACATAGATAAAGTAAAAACTAATAGAAAAAGTAATTAATTAATTAAATAAATGTTCAATTGATGGCGGTAAATTCTCTGCCAAACGGATACATTAGTTGCGATCAGTATGTATATAGAAGTTTTTTTTCTTTTGTTATTGTATTCGTACATATGTATATGTATACGTTTTGTTGGATGTGTAATAGCTGTGACGTACATACATATGTACATATGTATGTCGAATTGAAGCGACTATTATTGTACGGTGAGCGTTATCTCAGACAGACAGACATAATAGCGATATTATATATATGATGCACATGAACATATATACCAGGAAGGCCTAATGGGTAGACTCCAATGCGTAGGTCAATTTTAAACATCGATAAAAATTTTATAGAGCATCTTAGAGACATCTATGGATCAATTTGGCAAAGATTTTGTCAAGTCAGTAAATTCGAGAAGCTGACAACACGAATTTAGCGAAGAATAGGACAAGGTTGCCAATTTATTGGAACTCAATGAATTCAGATGAAATTGGCAATATGTGACCTGGAGTCATATATCTAAGGTCTGGCTAGCAGCACCGGGACACGGTGAACCCGTGACCCCTCAGTTGAAAGCATTACACGCTAACTACTGATCTTTGCTGCTGGTTGATCTATGTATGTATATGACTCCAACTCTGATTTAAAAAAATTTAAATTGTCAAATTGAATTTGAATTGTATACAAACATTTAACCGGAGCGAAAACCGCGAATCCGTCTAATAATTTAATAACACATACACATACACATGTAAACGTAACATTTAAAAGATGAATAAATAATAATATAAGATTTTACAAACAAATAATAAATAATGCCTATAATAAATGCTCTACAATAAATATAAATTACAACCATGAAACATTAACTCATAATAAACCAAGTAAAATACCGTTTTAACGTCTATTACTTATATAAAAATGGACTGATGCAACTTGATCTAATTTTGCCTTTGATTATTACCAATCGGCCATTAAATTATTTGATCACGAATGTTAAAAGTAAAAGTTTGACCAAATATTTACGAGAGTCAAAGTTCACGCGGTTCTCAATGACAAACTATTTCTATTTTTTCGGACAGTAAAACGATAACGGCATAGAAATAACCTTTCCCGATGCTCGATTTACGACATGAAAGCATCAATTTGCAATTAAGCAACGCATATTAGCTCTCAACGTTCATAGTTCTAATAGACCCCGTTCGAATTTATCCCCACGGAAACCACAAGGGGCGCTAAATGCCCCTTCTAATCGATTATGAACGTACGCGAAATATCAAATCACCGACAAAGATTTAATTACAGTGATCGAACTAGTTTCCAATGTGGATTCTGATTTCGGAGATGACTTTACGTCATTTCTCTATAGCTCGTGGCTGACGTTCAATATCGGAAATTGAGCATAGGACTTGGAAGGTACTCTTAATAGACCCCAAAGTGGTTTTGATGTTAGCACTGACTATTCAATTATAAATCAGTGTATCGGTAGGATGTGGTAAACAAATGAAGATGATAGAAGCGCGTCTATAACCAACCTATTACCTCATTGCATTGTTCCTTATTTGGCGCTACACAAACTTCTCGAGGTCCATGAGCTACATATGTATGTATGCATGTCTGTCTGGCTTGGGGTCAGACAATCGAATGAGTAATCTTATAAAATCATGATGCATAGTGAAGTATTCATTTGTAGGTAATTTGATAAGATCGAGAATCTATCCAAGAACTAGTCCTCCATAAAATCGTAGGCGAGTTCATTTATTCCTACTATCATTGCAAATATTAGGGGTGGAATTATGTTGTTAAACATATAATACAAACATACATACATATATGTTTCGAATTCATATTGTTTCAAAGAAGTTCGTAGTTTCTGCTGATTTTGAATAATCGTGCATACTTACCTACATATTATAATATTATATATGTACATATATTGAATGTGTAGAACTTCCGTGTGCGCTTACACTAATCTATGTACACCTTCTCAAACTACTTCTATGTATAACACCTTTATACATATCTAAATATCTGCATCCCCCAGGCATCTCAATATACCAACACACCTGTTCAACTTTGCCCCGTAGACGGCTGCTAATTGTAGACCTACCAGAAATCAACAACCATTTTATTACATAGAAGTAATGTAACTATTCTTCTTACTTGATATTAATGTCATAATAAATCTAAATTGAACTCTTGATTCACCTCGTTTTGATTATAAAAATCTAGAAATTATACGAACATAAATGCCATCAAAAGTGCCATTTTTAAGATTTTGAGATACATCGGTTTTTGACAATACATTTTACAACACTTTTTGCTTTTGATATACACCATTAAAAAACGATTTTGGGAACAAATTTAAACAATATTTTAAAACATCTGTAGAGCGTATGTTTGTATTTCAGACATTAAACCAATTTTGGTTTTTTTTGGCACTTTTTGCCTTTTTTTTTTAATTAACTGCATTTTCTCAAATAAATCAACTTAAATGATCACATTGTCTTGAAAAATCCCAAAAACAGACCTTCTTAGCTAACTGGAGAAGTGAAAAGGGAATGAATAACAAAATTTTCTTCTCGAACCGTTACTGGATTACGAGATTTCAGAGCCAGAAAGTAGCCACTGCAATTTTTTAAAAATAATTGGCAAGGTAGAACAATAGGAGAATTTCTAGTTAGATACGTTTCAGGTTGTGACTGCTTCAAATACTCGAGTATTTTCAGTCAAAAGCATTATTTACGTGTCCTTATACATTTTTACATGACTATATATTTTATCATTTAACGTTTCAATCTTTTAATATGTAAGTATATTTTATATTTCAATCGTGTAATTATATTTTATTATAGCTTTTTACTAGCTGCACCCGACATGCGTTGCAACGCCACATAACGCATGCAATTCCCGTTCACGTTCTCGTTCCAGGTACCGTTCCCGTTCCGGTTCTCGTTCCCGTTCTCGTTCCAGGTACCGTTCCCGTTCCGGTTCTCGTTCCCGTTCTCGTTCCCACTCTCGTTCCCATTCCCATTTGTCGGCAAAACGCAGACAGCTAACGCATTTGAAATAATTCAATAATTGTTTGTATATTTTACCCAACAACGCAGGTGTTGCAATGTTTACCCTAACAACGGAACAATGCGTTGCAATGACACTAATTCCAGTTTTTCCCGTTTTTGTGTGATTTTTTTTCATAGTAATCTTCCCGGACATGCATACAACAAACCCTGAAAGTTCCATCGTAATCGGTTCAGTGGCTTAGGAGCCTATTCGAGACAGACAGACAGACAAACACTGATTTATATACTAAGCCCGCTTTAAAGGTCACGGAATTTGACCCTTGAAGCCCTCAACATGAGGCCACCACCCCCCAAGAGAATTGCCGAATGCGTGAAAAATTCAAGCACGTTGCCCAGTTCACGGATTCGGCAAATTCTTTGGCGAATGCGTGTATTCGGCATGAATTTGTCTGCTCAAAGCGTGGAGTCGGCAAATAGACAGCAGCGCTCCGGTGTTGTTTTTTAGAACTGGACAGTGTCAAGTGACAGCTGAATGAGGATGTTTAATTTACATATTATTATGTATAATATGACTACATAAATATGTTTCGATCATCTCATATAACTTATACATAAATTAATGCTATTTTTATACATTTTGATCAATATTTTAACAGTTGGAATTTTATACCTTATGAAGAATCAGTATTATATTATAAATATTTAATTTTATTACACATGTCACAGAACATAGCTCTAACATAACACCGACCAGACCAATTGTACATATGAAAATGTGAGCGACTAAGAAATCACCCGGTGTGAAACGCTGTATCTAACTGCATACGTTTCTCCGGAGTCCGGAGATGCATTTGTCTTGAGGATCAAAACAGCCCTGCGTGACTTCGGCTTTGGAACACTTTGTATTTTAACAATCTCGTAGTCACCTCTCACTCATTGGTTCAACCTAAAATACAAAAATTGTTTGGACAAGGGACTATTACAAAAAAACACTCTTTGAAGTCTTTGAGAATGGGCTAAAAATGTACCCTAAATTTAAACAATAAAGTCACTAACGTTTCTTTCACACAAAAATACAGTGGAACTGACTGTGTGTTCATACATAGTACATAATTTTTACATGATATAAATTAACATTAAAAATTTTAACAATTTTTTCATTTTTTCCCACCGTCACAGATAGAATTTGCTCAAATTTAAATTTGGCGCATTTCACAGGAGTTGTTACAGTATAAAGAAAGTAAAACAACACTGCAATTGTACTGATTGTTAAAATATTGATAAAAATGTATAAAAATAGCATTAATTTATGTATAAGTTATATGAGATGATCGAAACATATGTATGTAGTCATATTATACATAATAATATGTAAATTAAACTTAATTAAACATCCTTATTCAGCTGTCACTTTGACACTTGGTTATAATATAAAACGTTGTCCAGGTCACGCATTCGGCAAAGAATTTGCCGAATCCGTGAACTGGGCAACGTGCTTGCATTTTTCACGCATTCGGCAATTCTCTTGCCGAATGCTTGCAATAGACAATTTCACGGATTCGGTGTAACATATATATACATTATTTAATGAGGTACTGTAAGAAATGACTAATTAAGGTAATGAGTAATTTTTAAGAAACGGTGTTTTTTTTTTAAAACCTCCGATTTTAAATATAAATGTTCCATTTTGCAAGTTTCGACGGTCGTTGGTTTACATCCTCTGGTGCTAGATAATCTCGGTGAACTCGGCTCGGGTAAAACGAACAAATCTTCCCAAGTCTACAGTTTCTGTATTACAGCGCTACTAAACACCGAAACTGCTTTATACATAATATGTATGTAAACGTTTAAACGTTTAGATTTTTCGCATTTTAAATACCGATCACTTCTAATGACATGTTCCCTCTGTATGAAACGAGCAATTGAAAAATCACACGCAAAAACCTAAACAGCCGCCAAATCGACGCTCATTCCGAGAAAAATGAAAAGTTGGGAGGGGGCGTGAGCGTTTCAATTAGAGTTTCGTTGTGTGGAGTTAGTAAGTACGAAAGTAGTCGAAGTGAGAAAAAGACTAGTTTCACGGTCCATCGGCCACACATTAATCACTCATTTGAGAAATATTGGGATGTACGACTCATTCCCAATTACGAATGAGCAGAACGTGGGAAACTAGTCGGGGATATCACAGCCGTGATAAATACAGTATATACGCTACGCAGGTACCTATTCTGGTCCAATTTTATACAAATTAACGATGCTCCACTATAGCTGTTTAGCTGGAAAACGCTAGTTAAAATCGAAACGGAAATTGAAAACCAATGAAATGACAGTTCCAGATTAATTGTACGCTTACAGTATAAAATTGATTTATTTTGCATTTATAGTGAATTCAATTTGTTTCGTGTGAGTTTTAATTTGAATTTTAAATAAGGATAGGTAGTGATTTTGAAACCATATTTTCTATATTTGAAACTATAATTCACTAGGGAATAAAAATTCACTATGACATTAATTAAGCGTGCGTTCTCAGTTCACTTAATTTTACGTAGCATTATTGGATCTAAAACTTTGCAACTCGCATCATTGATTTGACAATATCCTTTTTTATTAGGAAGCACCATTAATTGATGATCACACAAAATACGATATAAATATACATATGTATTCGATTTATGAAAATCATATATTATTTTAAAACATATTATATAGTAATTTTATTTCATAAAGACGTATGTAACTATATCTATTGGGCAAGTTTTAAATATACTTATAGGAATCAAATATGATACTTTTACATATGTTGAAATTGAATTAGTGATATTTGGGCACACGATTTTTATATTTTTAATTTTTAAATGCTTTTCGTATTTTGTATTATTCACAATACACCTTAGGTACATACTAACAGCTACTGACACAGTGATCATTTATTTTTTACATATTATTTTTACTTTATCTATGTACGTAGTAACAATAGATGAAGTTTTGTGATCTTGCGAAAATTCGAACTCGAGATTTTGACTAATTCGAACTCAGAATCGATCACTGATAAAGTTTTCATGATCTAGAAAAAATGTGTGAGTGTTGTCTGTGTATTTTGGGGATTTTTTGAACACCGTTAAATCCTATCCTTTCGTACTGAGACTTAGTATCGGTTACTGGAATTTTTATCGATATGACGTAATTTTTTTTTTAATTTGTAAGTTGAACGGAAATGGTACCTCCCACTATAGGTTTCCTATTTTTTAAGTTTTTGAATTCGATTATCTCCCAAACGGCTAATCGAATCGAACTGAAATCTTTTTAAATGTAATAGAAGTTGTAAATTATATTCCAAAATAGTTTTTCCTAAGCCGGAAGTAGTACCTTTACCCTAGAGAATCGAGGTTTTTTTTTCTCAGAAGCCTTTTAATTTATTTAACTGAAATTTCATATCTAGAAGTTTTAGCTTAATACCAAGCTATGTTTAAATTTGGTAACGATCCGTCAACCGGAAGTGGCAGTTTACTCTTGTTCGATTTTTTTATAGTAGTAGGTGCATATATTTTATTTTAATGTTAAAATAATATAAAATCATATTAAAATTCATATAATTGTTCATAATACATATGTATGTATGTATGTACATACTATTTAAATTAAATCGACAATCTAAAGCAAGTTGTGTTTAGATAAACTGTGTTTTTGCCTGAAAGGTATACAGAGACATCTTGTTGTAATCACCGAGACTCTGCATTATGTACATACATATACATATGTATGGTTATTAGTGATTGCGTCATATAGTCTTTACGTCATATAATCATAATTTGTCGGTAATATTTACGACTGACTGAATGTTATTTTGGGACTGTAGTATTTGCAGGATAGTATAAATGGGAGTATTATAAACCATTTTTAGCGATTTATTTTGGTGGTTCAGTTGGAGTTTTGAATGGTTAGTATTAGGGGCATTACTCAATAGAACAGCATGACTTGCTCGGTATTATTTTCTTTAGATACGAATTATGACGATTAAATATCGGATTTATTGAAGACATACCACATGTCACCTTACATTTCATCGCCTTAATTGGTGGAGCCCATCATATTCTCTTATGGAACGTTACTTATAAATTTTTAATTTATGATCAACTTGGTTTATATTTTCTTAACGTAAAGAAGATCGCGTCTGTCGTTGATTGATTTTTATTTTCCACTTAGTGAAGTGTTCCGCCGGTGTTTTGACTCTGCAAGTTCAAAGTGTCTGATCAGCATATAGAGCTTTGTATGTGATTATCTCATATAATGATAATGATTAAACAATTTGTTTAGTACTGTTGAGTGATTTACAAACTTGACTGTAACTAAAATTTTAACATTCTTACCTACTGCAACAAAAAAATCGAACCATCACATAAAGCTTGCATAGCTCTGATGTAGAGATTTTTCTCATCGCCATTGTTGGCTCGTTCCTGAAAAATCATAGTGAACGCTGCTGTTGTTGTTGTCGTCCAGATTGCATGTTAGAGTGCATTGCACTGCAGTGGCGAGGAGATGTGAGAGACGAAGAGGGCGCATATAGCGCCCTCCTCATTGTATATGCGCTTTAGCGAGCCAACTCTCCTACCCATCAACCAGCTCTGGTATGCAACACAAAGATGCACACAGACACACATACATACGTACATATGTACAAGCTGCTAAAGTATTAAAAAAAATGTGCAATCGCACTTAAAATGCAACAATATTGTTTTCAGTGACTAGCAAAACAAGAGTGATTAAAAAGCATTGCGTCTTTGTTTTGAAATATATTTTGTAAATTGGGTCGTTTTTTTTTGCTTTTGAAAGAATCATCATAACATCAATATAAAGCGAGGTATTCTTATTAAAAAATACTAATAAATTATAAACTTACCGCTTCATGTAAATTATGAATGGAACACGTCTGTAAATAATTATATTTGTATTTATCCTTGATCTTTACATATATTTTAATTTAAATTAGATTCATTTTTATGGTAATATAATCAAAATATATGTTAAACTTATATATAGATGTGTGTATTGTAAATTGCGTGGGTGGCTAAAGGTTCGTTTAAGCCAGCACAGCTCAATCCGGCAACTTCACGTAAACAGCAGTTCGAATAACATTATTTTATTTTATGTTTTTTAGAGTTCAAGAATTTTGTATTTGTTACCACATTTAGAGCAGTCTAATTCTTCAATCTAATGTCACCATAGGCTTGCCCGGCCGCAAAGAGTCTTGATCCTAAATATATTCTTAGTCCTAAATATGAAGACCTCCATTGGTATCTCAATGAGAAGTGTGAACGCTCCAAAACATCTCTATCCAAACTCTCTCTGCGCCAAGTGACAGATATGACAGCTATGATTTGACCAAATACTTTATTTAATCTATTAGTGAATTGAAAACATATGTGAGAAAGTATAAAAGCTTTTAATATTAAGTTTATATAAGATGGAAATAAACGAGAGTGAAAAAATAACTGTTTAGCCTGCGAGTTGCGAAGGGGTGGTAGAAAGATTTGGATATATAGCTGTCATCACATCAATCTGACACAAGATTCCGATGTAATTTTTAATGAATTCGTTGATGATTAAACTTTTCTAGCTTCAATTCGGAGACATAAACTTACTTCAATGTTAGATTACCCTCGTAAGCGACCTAAAAAGGGAAGTGGTTCAAAATCAGATAACAATTTTGTGACGGACAGGAATCTTACTGAACTTACAAAGCTATTAAAAGACTCATAAAAATAGTATATTTTATTTGGACACATTCATATGTTCTGTAACGAATTTTGTGACGAATCCGAAACAGAAGCAACTGATACGATCTATTTATATTATAGATGTCGCCGAAACGTATCAAGCATTACTGGTTTTCTTTGGCCGTTTTGGAAATATTCACGTATGACACGACGTCATTATGTTACCATGTGCACATTCATATTTTCGGAAACATCATATTTTGACAAGCAATTTTGCGCCGTATCAACACGCTCTGTAATTTAATCCGATTTTTCCCTGCACTCATCCAAAACAAACATGAATGTGGCGAAAATGAGAGGTCCTGTATACTGTATAGCAGAGCCACGCAACCTATTGATATTCGTAGAGTTACTAACAGCTAATTACATACATACGTGCTTCATCGGCAGTCGTTAGCTAGTCCGTACCTACATAGGTGACAAAATGTAAACTAACATCGGTTTTCTCCCTCACACGCAATCTCACTCGCACGCGTTAGATCGAAGTGATGCTCGCGGCAACAAAAATGCCGCGTCACTCGGGTTACGATTAGGGATCCCAAATCCAAATATTCGAATACTTTTTATACGAATTTATTTATTTAGTTTCAATATACAGCACATTGAGTTCTATTTGATGTTTTGGATAATGATTCTCTTAAAATTTTAATAACATCTTGAAATTCTTAAAACTACAAATAAATAATTTAAAGCTACTATTCGATATTCGAATATTTGGGATCCCTAGTTGCGATGCTCTGCTGTATACATAGTACGAACAGAACTAATATTTTATGTGCATTGCTGTGCTCTGTTGTGCCGATATAAACGGACCTTAATACTTGAACTTTATTTTTATTTTATTTTATTTTATTTTATTTATTGAAAAATCAACAGACAGGATGTACATATGTAGATATGTATAAAAAAACAAATAGTGAAAAAATAATATACATATGTAACATCCGAGTCCAATAACAGATTTTTACAAAAATGAAAAAGATAAATATAGGGAAAACAAATTAAAAAGTAAAGAATGAAGGCATGACAAAATATGTAGAACATTGCATAATTAAACTATAGTATTGAAATATTGGGAAAAGGTCTTTAATTTGTCACTGAAATCAATGTATCAAGATAATTAGCATTGTGATAATATAAAGAATAAAAAACTCATATAAATTGAACTGCTACATTTTGTGATCACGTTTTTCTCTCTCATTGATGTGAAATAAACATAAAATAAAATTGGAGTAATTTTAAAGGAATGATAAATATAAAATATTTCGATACTATGTACATATATCTTAAGGAAGTACTTGTCATATTTTTTTTAATAAAATGTGTATATCGGCTAATTTCACGTAATGGTATACATATGTATTATATAAGATATGATGAAAATTGTAGAAAACACGCATACATACATACATATAATATATGTATGTATGTATATGTGAATTTTCCTCGATCGTGAGCGTTCGCTCTTCAATTTTCACCGATTTCCTCAACGCGATCAAACTGGCAAGACGATCTTTAATCGACGTCGTGATTTAAGGGTCAACCTTGCCTTGGTGATTCGTAAGTGATTTCCGTGCGAAATAGTTGAGAGCCATAAATGGGCATCACGACCGCAGTTCAACGGCTCGAACCACATTCGGTTCCCGTTCTAGGGAAATTACGTTATCCGACTGTTCTCATTATCATTGTCTACCGATAAAACATTTTTAACACCTTCTGACAATTTAAACTATCACGTGATATGATAGAAATGCCTCAAAAGTCATCATCGAAGTGAAATTTTATTACAAAAGTATTACAGATCTTGTCTCAAGGCCTTCGTCGAAGCCCACGGTCGTCTTGGTCGATGGACACGGCCTTTAAAATGTAGATATGGTAGTATTGTTTCACATTAATTTATGCAAGGAGTGGTGGGTGAGATTTCGCCTTATTTAACCAAATGTTGTAATTGTCTGTAACAAACCGGATACATTTGTCTCTAGTCTCAAATTTTATAATTTTTACCCGATATCGCGGCAATCGACAACCCCAAGCATAGTCAATCGAAATGTAATATAATATTTCTAGGAAACTTATATGTACATTATACACATGCTATATCATCATGATACATCTTCAGAAAGGGGAGCAACGAAAAACTGACGGACAACCCAACTTGCAGCCATTACAAAATTAACCATGCAAATCAGGTGTGACCTTATTTATTTCGTAATAGTTTTTTGCATACTAGTTTTTCAACTGTTTTTCATGCAATGACCGAGAGATCTTATGAACTTCGGTCACATGTTTTTTGTGGCATATATTTTTCTCTGACGAACAAACCAATTTTTGATGTAATTACAGATGATTTCACTTTTTGGTATACATACATACATTTGTATACAAACAACCTACGAACAAAGAAGAATTTGAAAGAAAAAGACAATTATAAAGCTTAGTTTTCGAAATGCCAAATAATATGTTCATGGAATGATTTCACCTTTCACATAGTATGTACATTGTACATATTCGTACATCACACTTGACTGTCGCACAAAGAACGAGATGAAATTACCAATAAAGCAGACAAAGGGATGTATTTTTATTTATCTCCAGTTCATGTCCAGTCATAACCTTGATATTAATAGATGGATAGTAGTTAAATTTTTAGATCAGGTAGGCGTTTAGCTAGAAAAACAAGAACGGACTATTATTAAACATTGTCTAATGATCGAATTCAGCTCGACTGGGAAGGTGTGTCCGAGATGATTCAGAACAGATTCAACTGAAAAGTGATTTGTAGAAGTGTTACAAGTCTCTCCAAAAACATAATCAAAGGTAAGTTGGGAAAATAAACCAATCATTGACTAAAGTGTATCAATAAGATGGTCGGATGGACGAAATATAGTCGCTTTTGTTTATGGGTATGAGAGTGAGCCGTCGCCAGGTCGTATAGGCACATAAGCAAGTATCAAATATCAAATTAGAAGACAATAGGAATTTGCCACGAGACAGCGAACGCATAGCACTTCTGTTGTTCGACGAGTGGGCACAAGCGGCCCGTGACTTGGACTTGGACTTGGAGCAACAACAATGTCCTCTGGTTGCGTAGGCTAACCACCGACGGCCAATGACGTTGCAGAGCGTCCGACGATTTATATCATCATGAGCACTAAATCAGCTACCAATTAATTTCCAAGCCAGAGAGCCGTTGCCCAATCGTGTGTGTTTACACTGGCTTATATGGCAATGCCATACGTACCTGTCGTTGGAGTTTGATACGCCTTCGAGACAATAATCCATGATCACAAATTAGCCAGCGATTTCGAAATTTTCGAAACGTTCACTTGATGACACTATGTAGTGGAAACCAATGCTAGTGTTCGACTACATATGCATACATATCAAACCAGAAGCACATATGTAGTAAGAAAGTAACAATGGAAAAACAACGAGAGACTCAAAATTCTGGTTTTAAAATAAATATTTTAAATGTCCATAAACAATTGAGATGTTCTACATTGCATTTTTGAAGCGAATTCTAAAAATTCCTCGTCATGTTTAAAGAAGAAAAACAGTTTGAAAACTCAATAGACCAACTGCATGAAAAGCGAAAAGAATTTTAGTAGTAAAATTATTTATGAATATGTACATACATAATCAGGGCCAACGAGAGGGGAGGGGGAGCCGGGGTAAAGTTCTAGTGCCCGGATTACTCGAGGGGCCACGTATCGAGACTTCCAACTGACTGATATTGATATTTTATATTATTCTACATAAAAATACATTTATTTATTGCAAATTTTTTTTTTCGATCCACGTATTATTTGTTTCCATGTGAAATCATACCTGTTATATCATACTTTCTTATTCAATTATTTAAAAAAATAGCAACCAACATATAGGTGCTTTTCTTATAGTTCTGAAAGATTTTTCTATCGATATTTTCTATAGATTTTTTATAAGATCTTTTTTTTAGGCCCGAAATTGATATAACATATATCCAATTTAAAAATTTGCATTCATATGAACAAACAAGTTTTATTAATAATTGTAAACAAATGTATGAAAATTTAGAAAAAAATGTCAATAGAAAGAAGAAAACATAACCTTTATTCAATCGTATAGAAGGCTTTCATATAGACGACTTTATTTAATCACATAGAAGACTTTTAGTTTAATCATATAGATTAAAATAAATATGTTATATTCACCTCTCATATTATATGTTATATAATATGAGAGGTGTTAGAAAGGGTTAAAGGAATCAAATACCTGGGTAATTGGTTAAATGAAGAGATGGACCCAGATGAAGATCTAAGAATCCGCACCGAGATGGCTAGAATAGCGTTTATCAAAATGAAGGCGGCGCTTACAAACAAGCATCTCAATTTTCGTACGCGTTTGAGAATCGCGAAAAGCTACGTCTGGACAGTGTTACTACAAACATGGATGTGAAACGTGAACTCTGAAGAACAGGATGATCAACCGCATCGAATCTTTTGAGATGTAAGTTTACAGGCAGGCGTATGCTGAAGATCCCGTGAACCAAAATAATATCAAACGAAGCTGTCCTCGGCATGATAGGGAGAGGCAGGGAACATTTTCTGTAATCAAACGGAGAAAGATGGGGTCCAAATACGGGGTCCAAAATACGAATTTCTCCATGGGAGAAATATAAAGTAAAAAATCTATTGGCAGGAAGAAGTTGTCTTGGCTTCGAAACATGCGCATGTGGACCGATATGAGCCCCTAATATCTGTTCCAAACCGCTGAAAACCGATCCGGATATATTCAAATAATCGACGAGGTGGTCTCCAACGTCCGAATGCGGAGAGGGCATCGAGAAGAAGAAGATAGAAGACACTCGAAATCATATAGAAGACTTTCCAGTATGTTAAATGAAATCACTATCATGGAAACTGTAAAAGAAGGAAATATCGTTATAAAAAAGGAAATATGTTGAAAAAGAAGGAAATATATTGAAGAAGGAAATATCGTGTTCTCACAGAAGCTACCAAACTTAATCATTAAACATATTGGTTCTTGACTAAGGGCGAAAACACACTAAGTAGTGTGAGACGTCACGTGTCCTTAGTTTCCAGCTGTGACCGTAAACATTGGTTGTTCCCCAAACTGAATTTGGGCGTACTTGCACGTGCAGAATGCATATGTTTGGGAGGTCGCACGTGTATGCATAACCGACAAGCTTTTCGTACATTTCTTCAAATATGTAATTCACCGTTATCGAACACTGTCAGGCAATAATAAATACAAGGATAAAATATTACCGACAACACTCCCGAGGGTGATTTTTGGGACTGTGTACCATGTATATGGGCTAGTGGTGCTACGTCTTTTCGCATGTTTAAAAGTATCTAAAAAAAAACACGTACCACGTACCGCCCAGTGTGTTTTCGCCCTAATAGTCCTCACATGCTTTACATATTTTAATTATGCACACGAATGCTTTTTCTGAATTTGTGCAAACTGTGTAGCCAGCAACGTCGCTCCCGGAAATGATTTTTGACTTGAGCCATTTGCTCAATTTGCAATGTCTTCATCTTGCGCGTAGATCTTATACGATCATTCCTTATTTTAGTTGGTTTTTTTTTTTTTTGTTGGAATCGAGGTGATGATTAAAACACGGCGGGCGCTCGGGACCCGTTAAACAAAAGATCAACAGCCGCTGACGGGTCACTGGTCGACCAGCTCAACACTTGACCAGGAATGCCAATCTGCGTTGATTTACTTCATTATGAACTTGCGATATTTGTGGACGTCAGCACTAGAATTTTTTATTTATTTCTTACTCACTACAGCTTATTAAATGTACTTCCCATATCATATTGTCGTGTCATGTCGCCAAGCGCTTTTACGTGTAATACACTAAAAGCTTCGCTTTATATTAAGATATTTCTTAAGACTAGTAATGCGCAAGACCGCAACAATGATGAAAGTTCATTTAAACTTAAATGGGAATACGAAGGATTTCCCAAACGAAAATTTTTCTGAAAAGCATCACATTTTCTTTTTAAGAATTTAACCCTACTTTAACAATTTGACCTAAATTCACTTTGTACTGATACATACTTGTACTATGTACATACATACATATGTATGAATACTAATGACCACCTCATACATACATATGTACAATTACCTTTCATGTGAGATATCAAAACTCAGGATATTTAGTTGTTCCTCAATAATTTTCGTTCATTAAAACCCTATAATTTGAATTCCATTTGGATTTCTCCTATAGCGTTTTCTTTTTTCATGCAACTGAAAAAAACCTGAAACTTAATTCATCCATAGAACTTCCCCAACTATGTAAATGCACTGACTGAAGTATGATTTACCAACATACATTACATATGTGTAAACATGTGTACATACATGCATATATTCCACGTACGTCCATGTGATGGACGTATCTTCATACTTCGTAATTCATATAATCTTATTACGATTATCTTCAAATATGGAAATCACCGTTATCTATCCCTAGTTTTATGCCCGTTGAAATTTCAACGGGTGCTTTCGGATTGATACATGATTTAAAATAAAGTTATAATATGAATAGTATGAAAAATAATAATAAAATTATAAAATCCGAATTCAAAATCGAAGTCGAAATCGGAATCGGGAATCGGATAATATGAAAAAAGAAATGTTCAAAACCTCGTAAGGAAAAATGTGTATGAGCTTTGTATATTTAGTTTACAAAACCTAATACCTACAATTATGTATGAGTATGAGTAATAGAACGTCGGCCCAGGTTCGACTCCCCGATCTGGAATTAAATTTATTTCCAAATATCGTTTAACTATAAATTAATTTCAATTAAAAATATATATTTAATTGTTTAATATGAAAACAAAAAAAATGGAAACAATAGCATAATCGGTTAGCTCACCAAACTCAGATATACCTATAAGAGGATATTTGTGTTCGAGTTCAGCAGTTCGACACCACCGCAAGTCTCGACGAAGTAATTAATGCAAAGTTTAGTCTTTTCAATAGATTCATTCATTATGTTCGACTAACGTTAAGACACACACACACAGATAACCGTTTATATATATATATATATATATATATATATATATATATATATATATATGGAGTTCGGTCTTTCGTGTCATGCGGGGAAGACGTGCTTCTGCGTTCTTCCCGCTATTACTCGCTTAAACCCGGCTATTGCACGAAATTTAACTTAACCATCTAATCACTTATTTTACTAATTGCATCCTAGTATAATTTAAGTGTAAAAATAAACAGCAAATCGGTCGTAAAAAGCGGTTTTATATCAGTTATTTCGAAAAATTTTGTGCTAATTTTTGTGTCAAATCGGTGTCAAACGAGATACATCTCCCTACCTGAATACAAAAAAAGGGTCCTTCGCCAGTCAAGTCGGTCCCACAGAAGCAATAAATCTTCCACATAATTGCTTCCAGCCAAAAATCTTTAACGAACTTTACTTAATAGAATAATAGCAAACAGAAACGGTGTTTCCCAACTGTCTATCAGTTCTTTTTCATATTTAAATTATATTAAAGTAATTCGTGTAATTTTATATTCTTTACTAAAGTTATTATTAAAATATTAAATTGCAAACCGCACTCACATATATAAATCCGTTGTCTCCAAAGAGGCGTCTCACGATAAAGATCTGTAAAAAAGATCTGTAAAAAAGTAGTATAACAATTGCTAATCTATTATTATCATAACTAACTACTTTCACTTACAAAGTAACCCTGTTAAATGGCATGTAATAACTCATAAGTGATCCAAGTGATACCTAGGATGACTATCTGTCAAAGCTGACCACAGAGAAGAGTCTATGGCGGTAAGAACTCACTCCTTGAATGGAAATCTCTCTCAAGTACCGCCTTTTTCTCAACACATCTTGGATAAATGCGAGAAAAATAATATCCAAACCTCCAACAAGGTAAGAGTGACGATGGATGATAGCTTAGCTAATAGAAACCTGTATTTAGCCACGTACAATGTAAGAACGTTATCGAGTGAAGGAAGTGTGCTTGCATTAGAGAATGAACTAGAAAGTATCAAATGGGATTTAGTAGGACTTAGCGAAGTAAGACGAAAACAGGAAAACCAAATAATCCTAAAAAGTGGTAACTGTCTCTACTGGAGAGGGCTACCAAATGGTAGAATAGGAGGAGTAGGGTTTCTTATCAATAAGAGAATAGAAAGAAATATTATAGAAATAAACGACATATCGGAACGTATATGCTATGTAGTATTAAGAATCTCGAGCAGGTACACTTGTCAAATCTTCCAAGTGTACGCCCCCACATCTAGCCACCCAGACGAGGAAATAGAAGACTTCTACGAAAAACTACAGGGCGCATACGATAATAGCCGCCACCACTTTAAAATAATCATGGGCGACTTTAACGCAAAAATAGGACAAAAGGCAAACACAGAAAGAGCAGTAGGCAATTTTGGTACCGGCCAAAGAAACGACAGAGGCGATCGCCTCATAGAATTCGCAGAACACAACAGGCTCTTCATCACTAATTCATTTTTCAGGAAAAACACCAACAATAAGTGGACTTGGGAGAGTCCTAAAGGAGACAGAAACGAGATCGATTTCATCCTAACAAATGCCCTGCACTCCGTTAAAGACGTTAGTGTTTTAAGTAAAGTAGATATAGGTAGCGATCACAGATTAGTCCGTGCCAAGATGGCCATTAATATAAATTGCGAACGTAGGAAATTAATAAAAGGATGCAGTAACTCTCCAGATTTCGCTCAACTAAGGTCTAGGAAAAAGGAATTCGAACTCGAACTTGGAAATCGATACGGGAAATTAAACCCAGAAGCAGACATCGAGGAATTGAACACTGTAATTAGTTCGGTTCTAACCTCAACAGGTAAGAAATTAGGTGGATTCAGGAAACAGATTAAATTAAGCAAAATTTCAGCGGAAACAAAAAACCTAATTAAGCATAAAAGGAATTTAGATAGGGATAATAATAAGCAAGAATACAATCTAGTAAATAAGGAAATTAAGAAGAGAATAGTCAGGGATGTCAGGGATTTTAATAGCAAGCTAATAGAAAATACCATTAAGAATAACCGTAGCCTGAAAAAGTGCAAACAGGATCTTTTCTTAGGCAAAAACCAAATGATCGCAATCAGATCAGAGAGCGGAGTAATAATTAGGAATAGAGAAGAAATCATAGACAGAGTTTACACGTTCTATGCAAAACTATACGAGAACGACAACGGCCAATTCCCCACTCTGGAATCGACACACGGCCAAAGGGTTCCTGCAGTATTGCCTAGCGAAGTAGAGGCCGCGCTAAAAACTGCAAAGAATGGTAAAACCCCAGGGGAAGATAATATTCCCATTGACTTACTAAAATGTGGCGGCCCCCCCCTAATTAATATCTTAGCTAGGCTTTTCAGCAAATGCATCCAGAACCAAGCTATACCAGAAGGATGGAATAACGCAACTATCATTTTAATACACAAAAAAGGCGACAAAAGCGATATCAAGAACTACCGACCCATTAGTCTACTCTCAGCGGTCTACAAGCTCTTCACGAAGGTTATTACAGAAAGGCTGAAGAATATCCTCGACGAGAACCAACCTATAGAGCAGGCAGGGTTTAGGGCAAATTTCAGCACAATGGACCACCTCCAAGTAGTTGGCGAACTAATCGAGCGCGCCAACGAATATCAACGGCCATTGTGCCTAGGTTTCGTCGATTATGAGAAAGCCTTCGATACAGTTAGTCATAATGCAGTACTTAACGCTCTAAAAACACAGGGAGTGCCGGAACCCTATGTGGGACTGTTAGCTGCAATATATAAGAATGCCACAGCTTCGGTTAAAATTTTTTCAGGTACAGATAGATTTAGCATAGGAAAAGGAGTAAGACAAGGAGATACAATCTCGCCCAAGTTATTCAATGCGGTGCTTGAGGGAGTTTTCAGGAAATTGGATTGGGATACAGCCGGAGTAAGCATCAATGGTCGCTTTTTGAGTCACCTTCGGTTCGCAGACGATATAGTTTTAGTAGCTCGTGATTCAGCTGACCTACTTATCAGACTAACACAGCTGGATAGGGAAAGTAGAAAAGTAGGATTAAAAATTAACGTAGATAAGACTAAACTAATGTTCAATAGTTATTGCATGCCTGATAGCATCCCCTTAGATGATAAACCAGTAGAAGTAGTAAATAGTTATTTATATTTAGGTCAAATAATTGACATGTCTGGTAGTAAAAATGAAGAGATAAAGAGACGTATGAAATTAGGGTGGAGTGCATTTGGACGGATGAATGCTGTTTTTAAATCAAAAATGCCACTCTGCCTGAAGAAAAGGATCTTTGATCAATGCGTTTTGCCAGTGATGACGTATGGATGTGAAACTTGGACACTGAACGCCAAGATGCAAAATAAAATCCAATGCACTCAAAGAAGTATGGAACGCTGTATGCTTGGCATAACGAGGAAAGACAGGAAGCGGAACACGTGGGTGAGAAATATGACAAGGGTAGTGGACATAGTGAATAGAGTGAAGAGATTGAAATGGCAATGGGCGGGTCACATAGCTAGGAGGATGGACGACAGGTGGACAAAAGAAGTGCTTGAATGGTACCCGAGAGAAGGCAAAAGAGTAAAAGGAAGACCGCAAGGAAGATGGGTGAACGAAATTAGGAAAATGTGCGGAATGAGATGGATGAGTGTTGCGCAAAACAGAGACGAGTGGAAGCGTGTTGGAGAGGCCTTCATCCAGCAGTGGATGGCGAATGGCTGTAAATGATGATGATGATGATGATATATATATATATATATATATATATATATATATATATATATATATATATATATATATATATATATATATATATATATATATATATATTATATATATATATATATATATATATATATATATATATATATATATATATATATATATATATATATATATATATATATATATATATATATATATATATATATATATACATATATATATATATATATATATATATATATTATATATATATATATATATATATATATATATATATATATATATATATATATATATATATATATATATATATATATATATATAATTGTCAAACCAATGATAATACAAGGATACAATATCATTGAAAACACTGCACGGGGTGAGTTTTACCCTAAATCGCTATATATAATATAGATTAGGCGTGCTAGCGATTTTTTTACATATGCAAAACTATCTAAAAAAACGTTGCGTGTCTGCACCTTAAGATGGTCATACCAAATTGAAGAACTGATGGGATCGTCTCTATTCAACTTGGCACAGGACCGGGAGGAAAGGAGGCGGATCGTCCACCGGATTCCAGATGATATCAATGATAACGACACCCAGCATTGAGCAAAAGAAGAAGAGGTTACATACATATAAAGAAGATGCGGCCTGCTTGATCAATTCAACAGCGGTGTAGTAGGGCGGGCGCGGCCTGGTACTTTTTTTCGAGCTGGAGCGCGCCCCTCTACTTTTTAATTTATATTTTTACTTTTCCAATATTAATAGAGCACAAAAATATATGATTTATTTATTTTGGTAAATTTATTAAAATATTTTTTTCAAAGGTCGATTTTAATGTGTGTGCGACCACTTTTGCGACATGTAAGGAATCATCAGTCATCAATCGGCTTTTGAACGAATTAAATACGCCCGACAATGACTAAACGGAACAAGTGTTCCCACAAAAAGATGTAGAACAAAAAACGACCCGTGCGCGTGCCACGACAACTTTTCCCCGACACGACGTTTCCTCGCCCAAAATTACACTGTGCTTATCGTCCTTTCCAACACACATTTATACTTCTTTGATCTACAACTGGCTGCAAGCAGTCTCCACATATGTAGACGCACATACAACTTCTATAGACACTTTTTCAATATTTAAGTTACAATAATTATAATAGAACAAGGAACAATATTTTAGTTTTGTTTTTAAATCTTACATTGAACTTCATCAATTCAATAATTTTGTTACATGTTTTTCATATTTAGCTATCACTTTCCGAAATAATTTACAAAAAAAAATTTCGCCCGTGGTGCCTTTTTTCTTTACATTATACAAATAATAAATTTATTTAAAATAAACCCCTTTATATTATTTAATAATTATTTTTTTTATATTCACCGATCATTTCAAAAAAATAAACCGTTTTGAAAAATCAATATTGGCCAATGCAAAAAATTTAGACAGGGGAGGGGAGATACGTATGTTCAGCGCTTCTTTTTTAGCACTACACCACTGAATATCAACCCTCGATTTATCGAAAATTAAAACCCAAACATAGCCTATTACGCCTAAAATTTGAATACCAAGTCGAAGCATAAAGCCACCTCAGTCAGCTTTAATGTGATTTTAAGATTTACTTACAAAACACTTACTCCTAGTTTTATTCATCTCGACTGAAGGTTATCATTGTAAATTAATCAATATTTAAGGTAGCCATTTTGTAAATTAGCATCATACGTCCTGATATTGTATTGGAAGCAGGCCAAGTGAGAAGATTGTGAAAATGCGAAAATGGAATATAAAGAAGGCCATATAGACCAATTGAACGTGTCATCAATAACCGTCAGAAAACTTACGACGTGTTTATTTTGTAATTTCCATACTAACTTGTTACGCTGTATAGCTGCTACATACATATCTATTATTATACATAATATAGCGTGCGAAGAAAATTATACAACATAATCCAACCTAAAATTACCAGTTGCCAACGCTTTTTTTTTCATTATTATGAGCATTTACGAGTTTTTTTTAAGGCTGAACACTTGTGTATTATTAACCCTAATCATTGAATAAATTCAATCTCAAGAAACCTTATTGAAAATTTAGTTAGTTAGAGTGGATATTTAATTGGCACATTAATGCTACATAATTGCTTTTAAAATGTTTTGTGTCCTTATAAATGTTACCGAGACTGACTGACAAGGCATTATTCGATTTGAACCCAACGGGCGTCACGCTCCTCACTCATTCGCCAACTCTGCGTATCATCACTTCTTTATTCGAATCGTATTACCAGAACGACCAGTGCTCCTCAACTGCGATTCGAATTTATTAAAAAGCATATGTTCAAATCAACGGTATATCATTTATCTGACTAATAACTTTGTGAATAATTGACGTGAAATTTGAATCAGAATCGATTACTAAGGCAATCAAAGTACAAATATAACATCAAACTCGTAACGATGTGTATGATATTTAATTTGATTTTGTTTGTTGGTATATGCATTTTTCTGAACATGTATGTATGTATGTGTAATATTTATGTAGTATGTATGAGCCAGTTTTAAAATATTTTTTATTTAAAAAAAAACACTGCATCGAAAAAAATTGCTTTATATTTTGTAACATTACTGAAAATACAATTCTCGAATTATCTAGGAAACGCTAGATCTATTTAATTGGTTCGGCAACGTATATTATATCTTAATATTAATCCATCCGCTGTAAGAAGACACTTAAGTAAAACGCACATGCTGTCCTTTTCACCCCATCTCAACCAATGTTCTATTGTCTATACGAAATGCTATCGTCGAGAGGTGGTGAAAGAGATAGCATATATGTTTTACCTAAGCGGATAGAATATAATTAAGATTTCTCCAATCCGTTCAATCTAACAATACCAATTTATTTCCTTATATTTTGTACCTATTTATTCTAACGGGTAGGTTAGGCTAGGTTAAGTTAGGTTTTTGTAAAACTTTGAATTTGTAAATTATCTAAGATTACCCCTCCACTGTAACCCCTCCCCTCTTATGTTAAATCTTTCTAATGTTTGTTATTGTTCAAATTGTTAGAATGTTGAATTTATAAATATACAAAAACTCAAGTCTCGTAGTCTATTTTGAACGAAATATGAATAAAAATTTAACATCAAATTCTTTTGAAGTTAAGATTTCTTTGTTTATCTTTCTGAAAGATCATCTCTGAAGGAATGAAAATAACCAATAAAACTTGTACTTTTTGAAAAATAAAAATTAAATAGTTTTTAGTTTTTATTTTTTTATTCAAAGAAGATCTAGCAAGCAGCAAGCACCTGCTGGCCAATTTTCAAAAACATTTTTTCCGTATTTTGGGAACCAGCTCTACGAGTTAAAATTATTTTAGCAACCAATCAATCAGCACACTATTCATACATAATGTGATAAAAACGGATAAAAAGTGTTTGTAGCTAAAAACATTCAAAATATGATGATTACAGATCTGTATGATCATCATCATCTATAGCCATTCACCATCCACTGCTTGATGAAGTCCTCTCCAACACGCTTCCACTCGTCTCCGTCTTGCGCAACTCTCATCCATCTCATCCCGCCCTAATTTCGTTTATCCATCTTACCTGCGGTCATCCTTTTGCCCTTTTGCATTATCTCGGGTACCATTCTAGTACTATCCACTAGCCTCGGTATACGTCTCACACACGTATTCCGCTTCCTGTCTTTCTTCGATATACCAAGCATACAATGTTCCATACTACTTTGAGTGCATCGGACTTCGTGTAGCATCTTGGAATTGTATGATGAAGTGTAAATATCAAGATGCTAAGGCAGCACGTTTAGCAGTCGAATGGTCCGTGCCAGAATTGGCAGAAACACATTTCTGGAGCGAAATCCTCTTAGCCTCAAAGCTTGAGGTCAACCAGAACCTCTGGAACCGGACACTCACCCCTGTGAGAACCGTTCTGATTTACACATGCAAAATACTGACTTATAATGACATACAGAGCATTCTGACCTGAGACAAATTTTAAGCGATTTTATTTTTACGGATTCCAATTATTTATCGCACCAAAACTGACCACATTCATAGTTCAAATTCTTAAAAATGTATTATTTTAATTGGATAGTGTACACATGTATATTTTTAATGGATATCTATTTTGTACAGACGGTCGAGTTCTTGTTCTGTTCCGAATCGCAACCGCAAAGGTTTAATCATCGAATCAGAGTATGGCCGTTAAGTGGTCGGTGTGAAGTAGTGTTCTTGTGGCGTTTGTGCCACGTGGCCATTCCAATTGTGTCTATTTATTTGTTGCACGGCCGTCGGCGCTATGGGAGATTCGTTGACCTCGCGGCTCACCGCGGCCAATCTTCCGGATGTGCCCAGCCATAACTACATTATGTGCTCTCACATTATGTGAGGTGTCCCACCAACGCTTCTTCATCGCCATGGATAACCGACGGCTGGCATTCCGTGCTTGACCCGAAATGGATTCGTCCTTGGAACTACGCCGACGCACGTGGAATGTGCTTCGAATCACCTGTAAACAAGCATCCGATTCAGAAGCTTTTTATGATGCAAATCAGTGAACCATACAGTAATTTTAAATACATTTAATGTTGTTACGAAAAGTCTTAAGATACATTTTGATTCACGTCAATATGTACATCGATCAACCTAATCACGGTCGGACTGAAGAAGATGAGTTGAAAAGAAATACCGTTAAAGAACAACAGAGAATATGCTCATACTCAAGTTAAATGTAATTTTGTCATATGATTCTGACCAGTGGCGGATCAAGTGAATGGGGGGCCCCAAGCGCATTTGAAATTTGAGGTCCCCACTTTAGTAAAAATAATGTTATCATCGTTTTTTACCATGCTTTTCAGTAATGGTTTATCATTAGCTTTTTACAAAACCATATTTTTTTTATTTATTTACTATATGTACTTGGAAACCCTAACAGTTTTAGGAATAAAATAGGTACTATTTTAAAATACTATGTAAAATAGGTATTAATTTCATTTATTATTGACCAACGAACGTATTGTGGACAGTAATAATATTTTTTAAGTTGTAAATTTTGGTAGAAAAGGCCCATGAGGGACTCCCTTGATTTATTGAGAGAACTTATTCGTTACAGACATTGAAGAAACAAAAAGAAGAGGCAGATCCCTAAGATGTTGGACCAAAATAATATATCTGAATCCAAAGATCCAAAAGGAGACACCTTAATCAGAAACCTTAACAAGTATGTAAAACACACATATAAACAATACAAAACGGAGCATGCTTGTACCATGGAACGAGTAGTAAGCAAGCAGCTGCTGCGAAGAAAAAAAATCTGCATTTGCAAAGATTGTCACTTATAGTTAAATTAATCATTTATATTTTACCTATAGAGATGAAAATACAAACATGTGCTTTTGATTTGCATATTCTACGTTATGTACCTATTTATTATGTATCTTTTAGTACTAACCATAATTTTTTAGAATTCTCGAGAACAACTGGTCCGGGTGAGTGTGTCTTCAATTCATAACTGTTTTAATATCAAGGTGTTACGTGTAACAGTTATGATTTCACTTCTGTGAAGCAAAATCTCACACAAAACATCAACAGCCATGTGTAATTGATGGACAAGGATCTCCGGGTGACTTTACATCTCTAGATGCCAAGGTCGCAAAAGTCAGTCCAAGTCATAATACTGTCATTGCTGGAGGCTTTGTCATTAGTTAAGCGGTACTCTTGCATCGAAATATCTCATCGCAGCATCATGCCGAGCACGCGTGCAACATATGCGCGTTCGTTTTAAATCATACGTTTTATGTGACTGAAATGCACTCCAAGCACTTATTATTCGCAGTCTACGGCCAGGGTCTGATGATGGCCATCTCCAGTACTCGGTTGCTTGCTGAATAACTGTACCAGCTCCGCTGCAAAAGGTCGTCTGGTCGAAATAGCTAACTGTATAATAGAATATAACAACGAAAGATTTTTAAATTAAAATTATTGTTTTGGGCACTCGCGCACATTGTGTTGCAAGTAACGTAAGCTGGTGTTAAACCTTCTCCAAATGTGTTTGGAAATGAATACTGACGTACTACTGATTTATCACTATCTATCTAAATATATCGCTATCCTATTTCATAATACTAGTTTATATTTTCATAATATATTTTAGTCTAACAAGCTTTGGAAAAGTTACATATATGTACATATGTACCGATATATGAGCCATTATATTTGAAAGTGGCGTCCAAAGTCTAATTTTCAGTTCACTTATTTTAAATTCGATATGTCCACAATCTCGGAAAAGCAGAATAAACGGATTACATGCCACCAGTATTTTTAAACATTGTTAACGCAAAACTGAGATATTTCTCAAAATGAAGAAAAGTGACTACTTTCAATTATAGCGGCTCATATATACATATATGTATGTACTTACGAGTAAATAATAGTAAAAGTAAGACGTAGAATTTTTTTTACTATTTTCATTAGTTCACTGATACATAAAATTCGCAAAACCTAACTTTCTATATTACAATACCAGATTTGGACACTATTCAGGATTAGCATATAGAATGTTAGGATTTGCGAATTTATGTATCAGTAAACTTAATGAAGACTTTTCCGTGCAGTGTCGTGTAGAGTTGTGCCGAGCTGTTGACGTGGAGTGCTGGATAATATATACGGACCTTAAATCGCATAAAAAAATATCTATTAAGTCTTTCTACTAAAAGACAAAGAGCTGTAACCTAAAACATATAAAATATATGTATGTAAATGCAAAATTCAAAAATAAACCTAATGAGTCCCCACTTTCAGCTCGTTTGAAGCTCGAAGCTTAATTACTACACCGGTACTACGTTGTCAGCTCGTGGGAAGTCAAGGTCGATCTGAACGAGTTCTTGAAAATATCAATAAACGAGTCTCGCTTGGGTATTAACAAACAATAACAAAGCACAAAACGAGCTGTTGTCGTTATTTGTCAAGCACTCGTCATGTTGTCAGAAACGTGCGACAGCAGTGTCTTTCGCGACAGTCGCAATTAGCGGTCGACATCCAGAAGCGTTCGTGATTTATGACCCACAAATAAGTAACCCAATTGGTACAGCGCGGGGGGTGAAAGTGAAATCAATTCCAATCCATAAACTGGAAGATCAAAAGAATTTTGACTCTTCATTGAATAGTAGTCCTTGACGAAGTGTCGCCGGAATAGCACAGAAGTACATCCAAGGTATGAACATAAATACAGAGCCTGCATAAAGTAGGCGTAAAGGTCTCATTAGGTATTGATTTAAGATGTGGTCTTTGAGATCATTGCACTCTATAGCTTGAACCCTTTGTTCTGAAACTTCTTTCAAATACAAATCTTTGCTTTACGAAATTTATGACCAAAAACGCATTTTATAATGATCTCTAATTTTCTCTGGAATTAGTGTCACGAAACACCTGTCACTGAACGGATCTGCTTCTTTCTATATTTTTTACTTTATCTATGTATGTACGTAGTAACAATAGATGAAGTTTTGTGATCATGCGAAAGTTTTGTGATTTTGAGTGATTCGAACTCAGAATCGAATACTGATTTCATGATATGGAAAAAATGTGTGTGTGTCTGTGTATTTTGGGAATTTTTTGAATACCGTTAGTCCTATCGAACTGAAACTTAGTATCGGTTACTGAAAATCTAATCGACACAACTTTCTTATATTCCTCAAAAACAAAGATAAAGTCATGGGTTGGTCACACCCGAATTTTTTACTTCCAATCCATCACTTCATAGAGTTGCGCCGTATATTAATGAAAATGTTTTACGGAAAAAAACCTCTATATTACCGTCTAATTCGGGCGAGGGGTGTCCGTTGAAGCCTTAGTCCATTATACGCTATATAAATGTATGTACATATGTACGTATAATGGGTAAAGGTATACCGGAAAATCGGAAAAGTTATTATAATAAATAAAAAACGGCCAGCGGTAAGTTTTAAAATTTACCAGTAATTACCGGAAATTATTTTGTCGCGAATTATGTAATTCGCGACAAAATTTATTTATGATTTTTAATGTAATATTATTATGTAATAATATTACATTAAAAATCAATGCAAATGGTGAATTGTGGATTAGGTTATCTGGAATTTGTTTATTCTCAGTATTAATGTGACAATATTAGATTGATAAATTCACTGGCAACACGGACTAATCAACAATTTGATATAAACTTTCAAATGGTCCAAACTTTAAATAAATAAATACGATTGTTCGAAAATAAAATTTATTTATTGTCACCTTACTTTAAAGCATTTACACCTATTCGACAAATGACGACTTTTTTTTTGGTTCAGAGACGAGATATAACTTTTATTATACATAGATCTATGCCCATTGAACACGAATCTGGTAATAAAAAAATTTGATTGGCTCGAAATAACATGAAGCTTTCAAAAATTCTTGACTAGAATTCTTGACTAGACATTTTATACGTTATATAAAATTGACTGTACTCTTAAAACGATTTTATTCATATTTATTGTCATACGGTTGAATTTTCTTAATGCTCTCATTGCAAATCAATCATCTTATCATAAATAAAATACATGTACGCAATCAATCGCGCAATAAACACACGCGATTTTATATCTTATCGCGTTCTATGCGACTAACAAACGAGTCGTAGACGCAAAAATGGCCACCGCGAGCGTTTATCGCTGAATATGCAAATTGCCATTGCTTACATACTGTAAGTAAGCCCGTCTGTAAATAAGAGCAAATATACATACCTTACACTAGTGGTGCTTGTAAATAAGGTGGAAAAGCACCCGAGGTGGGCGCCTACAAATCCGCGGAATAAAATAGTCTTCGTCGAATAAATCATGACAACACAAGCCTTAACAATCCTGAGTTGTAAAATTAAGGCGCACCACCATTGCGTTTTTACATCACTCAATTTTTTATGTGACTGATTCAACGTAAGAATTTCGAGATGGATCTGGTTACTCTCAATTATTGGAGCTTTGAACTTCAAAAATGGGTCACTGACTTCATGAGTTTTATCACATTTTTATTTTATATATTAAAAAAAAGCCTCTTACGTACAAATGTATGTATATACATATATTGAAATGTTTTACAGAGCGACATCTATCGTTCGAAACAAGATATGAATTACCTACGTATATTTTTTCCAATCCAAATTTTATGATTATATCCAAGTTAAAACAGCTTACCTGCCGTTTCCAATCGTAGAACTACTTACTGCCCTAGTGAAATATTTCCTACGTAAAAGAAAATAGCAGAGTGCGGTTTTTTAATTTTACCATCGTGGTCGCCATTTTATTTCATTGGTGGAAATCATTGTAAATAATAATAGTCTGCTTATTGCGATCATTTATTCAAAATTTTATACATTTTTACTATTTCTATGTATGAAGTAACAATAGTTTTGTGATTTAGTCCGATTTAAGTCCGGTTTTATTTTATGATGTTTTTATGTATTTGTATTTTTTTAAATTAGTTTAAATATTGCTCCACAAATTCATAAGCTTACATGGCATTAAATAAATAATATAACTGAAGATACGCCTTATTTTTGAAAATAAAAATATGTGTATTAAAATATTAGAAATGCAAATTTCCTGAATCCGACACTGGTAAAAATAATATTTTTTTGGCGTGGTGAATTATCAGTTTAGTTAATTTCAGGTTAATGATACATTTTTTTGTGAAAAATTCAACATAGTGACCAAATGATAGTTCATTTTGGCGTATTGAAAAATAAACACACATATGCAGTTTAAAGCGCTGAACGACTCCATTGACCACATGTGTACCCCGTATCCCTTTTTGAATTATATCCTACATACATAGATAGTTAGGTGCATATGTGTATATATATATATATATATATATATATATATATATATATATATATATATATATATATATGTGTGTGTATATATATATATATATATGTATATATATATATATATATATATATATATATATATATATATATATATATTTATATATATATATATATATATATATATATATATATATATATATATATACATATACGAAGTATCAATATATAAGGCTTTGAAATTAGGAGAAGATTTTACCAATTTTTACTCTTATCGATTTCTGATCACGTTTATTATTTTTAGTTAATTATTTCACTTAAATTAATAATTTAAATAAAATAAATCTTAAGACTTCATCTACCAATAACCGACAGTAAATTTCAAACGATACTATAACTGCCTAATGAGGTTGTTTGAAATCCGCATATACATATTATAAGTTCATACATACATATGTATGAGGATCAGGTGTCTCCAAACTTTTTTGGATAAGAGCAATGCTTAGCCAGCAGCATGGCTCGGTGGTTGCGTTTATGTTAAGCAGAGAAGTCACCGAGATCGATCCCGTGAACTTACCTCGATTGAAAAAATTTATTCTGAATATAATCTTTAATGATTTTGGTCTTCCATCAAATTGGCTACAAACCATCCTACCCACTATGCCAACACAAATTGAATATGATTTACGTACAAGTCTAAATCCATAGACGTCTCGATAATTTGAAGCTTTTCTGTATCTCGAAATTCACTGTTTTATGAAATAAAAATACCGCAATGTTTGTAATTGGCAGAGAATTTGTAATTGTAATTGTTCGTGAAAGGAACTTCGATACCGATCTCCGGTAATTGGCCAGGAAGGCGCATTGGGTTTTACCTGTGAGGTCTTCCTGGTATATACATATGTATATATTTTTTATATTATTTATGTTGTTTCCATTTTGTAATTTTATTACTTAGTATACTGTTTATTTACCATATGGATACGCACATCTGTGTTTGTGTATGTTCATGTGTTTTTTCTCATTTATTCGATGATTATTACTTTTTTTTAAGGCGCATTGGGTTTACCTGTTTGGCATTCCTGGTATAAATATATAAATAAAATAAAAATAAATAGGTACACACTAAGAGGATTGGGTCTCAATTTTTTCGGACATAATTAAAATATACTGAATTCCGTGTTTACCATTTATAGTTTTTGTAGATATTCTGGACTCTGGATATTCTGAACTCCTAACGTAAAGGGCTCTTTAAACAAAAATAGGTGTTTTATTTCAAAATGCTACTGAAAAAATAATGCTAAAAAGAAAATTAAGTAAAATTGACGTTCTTTAAAGATGGAAAACTGAAAATTTTCACATTCAGTGAGATGTTAGTGGATGAAGAGATGGTGGGGATAGCAGGAGAGTCCATGCCCGGTAATTGATGGCCCTGGAGTCAAGGGTGTCCATAAAGCTGAGCTTCGCACATTCCTCGACGAAGCTTTCTGTGAGAAACAACGCCGCTACGAAAGCTCTACCTCCAATGGGACTTCGACCTCTTTCCCTCGGTCACAGACGGACAGAAAGGCCGACACATTCATTCGAATATGTATATGTACTCGTACATATTTATCTGTCTGCTCGTTCCTGTCCCGTTGGACACAATCGATTGGTGGACGGAAAATTCTGTCTGACCCACCCAACTATACGAACAAAATATGTATATGTTCCGTGTGAGGTTAATTAATACAATTTTCATAGCGGAATAAAATACATATTTTAAAAAATTATACCATTACAAGTTAACGTAAAAATAAATGACTTTTCGATATGTTTATTGTATTGCGATCCGAGTTCGTTCCGAAGGTGAGGAGCGTTCAAATAAGCGAACGTGTACCCAGAGGCGATCGTAAAGCTTTATTCCACTGATTCTAAACATTCGTTTTCACTGGATTCAAATTTAAAACATTTAAATATATGAATGCAAATTTAATTGCTTTTTAATGTGATTCGTATATACAATTTTTTGCTTTGAAAATGTGATACATATGTATGTATACATATGTAGGCTGGATTGGGTTTTGAATTGGGCCGATTCTGAAACCGAAAAGCCCTACTCACAGCATTGCGATTAGAATTTTTGGATATAAATAATATCTTATGAGTATATTATATGGTTACCTGACAACTCGTTCACAGATTTTCCGTAAGCCGAGGATGCGCTCCAGGCATTACGTTACGGCCATCTCTTTCTCACCCCGTCTGTTCACCAAGATCTCGTTTACTATGCCATTACGTATGCAGCCATCTCTTTCACAAACCGTCTGTTCACCGATAACAGACGGTCTGTGAAAGAGATGGCTGTATACGAAACTTAAACACATATTTTTAGCCGGATGTTTGGAGTCCAGCACAGTCGCTAATGGATTTTTTTAGCACAGTAAGGCAAGTGTTAAATA
The DNA here is from genome assembly GCF_051622035.1 of Arctopsyche grandis. NCBI lineage: Eukaryota > Metazoa > Arthropoda > Insecta > Trichoptera > Hydropsychidae > Arctopsyche > Arctopsyche grandis. The sequence continues at coordinate 21,914,159 of NC_135355.1, read as the reverse complement.
ATGTCTTGTGCCTTCAACCAATCGATTTATATCGACGAAAATTTTCGAAAGAGTGGTTATTTTCATGCATATTTTTTTTAGAATAATTTCAATTTTTGTCATTTAAAAAAAATAAACGCTTAAAACTAAATGTATGTAAGCTTATTGTAAATCATATTAACAATTAGATACAACATAACTTCTTATTGAATACTTATTTCGCAGATAAAACCGACTGAGGAGATATACAGTGAAATGTCAGATTTGACATATTTGGCCAAAAATCAATATATATCGTGTATTACATTACATGAAGCTAGACGCCAAATTTGAAATTTATATATACATATGAGAGTTAACACTATAAATATTTAAATATTAGAGATAACGAGAAACTATAGAGAAAATTTTATAAAATATAGATTGAATTATAGGCGTTTAAACAATTAAAATCTGAAATAGTATATCAAGGCGAAAAGGTTGAAGATAGATTATGGTAGCCTTACGTACCGTCATAAACGTCACCGTATCCGAGATTCTGGATATTTGTTACGCATTGTATACGATATTTTATCTCCAACGTAATGGCAGACGATACATTTACGTATATTGATGACCAAAATGAGCAATATGGCAAAGTATGAAAACGATCGGATAAGAGATTAAAATGACCACTGACACGAAAGCCATGTGAAACGTAAAGGAGGTATGTAAAAAATTAGCCCAGCTCAAGTAATGAAAAAGTTGGTATAATGTTGTGATATTCATAATGATCAAAAAAGTTATTAGAAATACACAATAGCACACACACCTTTATATTGAGTACATATGTTTATAATTCTGATAATATATGGTAATGTAAATTTAATTCCGCTTCGAAATTTGAGAAGCATCTGTAACGTTTAGAAGCTCAGCCAAGTAACGAGATGAGTCAAGCAGAGCAGGTCATTGATATGCAGCAGCAAGTAGCTTTGGTGTTGCACACATACAAAATACATATGTACAAACACACACAATTAAATCGAATCTTCGCCGTATTAAAATTTAAAGACATGTGTATTATTATAATATAAATAAAAAAAGGCAAACATAATATCTACTGAATCATGTCATATAAATTAGTGATCAAAACAAATAGATTCTTAAGTTTGTTATTAATTAATCACATTTTAGCAGATATGTATATCATGAAAAACTCTTTGATCGAATACAAGACTTTTCGATAAACACACAATTATTAAGAAATTTAATGATATTATGAATACCAATTTTGAATTTATATGTATTGTACAGAGGTATACTTAAATTTTACATACTTAACAATGAGTTAGGTATGTACATGTGTATATAATTTATTATACATATTTGAATATTATTAATATTCAGTTGTAATGATCAAAATGTTTGATGTGATTCGGTGAACCAAAGATCAATTACCACTATCCGATATTTTTTCGTCTCTTCTGGGTGTTTGATGGGTTATTGATCCCACTGTGTCTATTTTTTTACCAACACAGCACAGCACCGGTTGGAATCACGCGACCCAATCACTCGGATCACATACCTACCATAAATATATTCTATTAAAAAAATCAACTGAAAACGATCAAGATTCCGGCACATCGAATGGTGTTTCTTCGCGTGTTGATTAATAGGTTTGACATAACAGTCACGGATAAACGAAAACACAAATCAAAATTTGAAAAAAATAATAAATAATAACGCCGCGATAAATATCACCAATGTGTGTAACTCGGTGGGGCACGAATCGTCTACATATTCGTTATTTATAATACAAAAGGTAAAACTTTAAATATTCAACAATTACACCCGTATTGTTGTTTTGTTCTCACCGATTGTTTTATTTGTCTTCTTTGGACTGATGGGTGTGCATTCGTGGGAATCACCAGGAGTGTGTGACCCACGTTGGAACAAAGGAACATGCGACCCTCCCCAAACCAAAACTCTTCCAGAAAAGCAAAATATGATAAAAATGCGATAGTATTAAGAGATTTATTTCTAAAATATTAATTATATTTCCATTAGTTATCAAATCCCGGTCACTTTCATTGAGCGTTTCAAACATCAAACGCTTGAACTTTAAATTCTAGTAATGAAAATTTGAAACGTCACAATTTCTGAAAAAAATATGCTAATTTATACATATATACATACATATATTAATCTGTGCGGTGTATTATTTATTTATTAAATTTACTATTTTAGCGTTTTAAATTTTAAAGCTAACAAAATTTAAAGTTCCGCATTGAGTCCATTTTTTTTAAAGCCAACCTGATTTTAACAATCTTAATGGCAATGTCAATTCTGTCAATGTTAATAATATTAACAGGAATGCGAACGTTTCTAAGCCCATTGGAAAAAAAATCAAAATTAAATATTTTAAATTAATTTACAAAAAAATATATATGTAGATATGATATTTTCTCAGGGAATTGCAAGAAAACTTCCGCTTTTAAACTGCCATTGAAATTGTTTCATTCCCTCCATATTTACTACCCTCGCCATATTTCTCACCCATGTATTTATTAGGCTTCCTATCTTTCCTCGTTATGCCCAGCAGCAGTTTTATGACTCAATCCTCAAATTTCAAATTCATACGTCATCATTGGAAAAACACATTAATCGAAGATCGTTTTCTTCGGGAAAAGTGACATTTTGGATTGAAATACTATGTAAGCGAAACTTAACCAAAAATATATCAAATCTGCCTAGTCATCTGCCTAAAATTTTCACTATGTGAAAATTTTAGGCAGATGACTTCTTCATGGAAATAGTGTGAATGAAGATGATGAGCGTGCTGGGGTGATGGGGGAGTGGGTGGGAGTCAGGTAGCAATGCTTGAAAAGTCATTTACAATGGCCGAGTTAACCGGAGCGTCAAGGGAAACAAACGGTTTACGGGCCAACTAACAGTCAACTTTTGAAAGACGGCTAATTTCATTGTACCAATCCATCAACTTAGCCCCGCTCAATTAACCCATTTTGCTAACACATTCACGCCGCATTCATTTTTATTTTTGTTCACCGCATTTATCTTGGAGCGTTTATATATCGGAAGAGTGATTTAATATGTCGAGAATGTGTAAATATCCTAAAAATCTATCTTATTACTAGAGGTAGGATAGCCAATGTGCCGCTCATTCAATTGTTGTAAATCCTTTGTAAAAAAGGTTCGGCAAACCTATAACAATGCATTTACAACATTTGAACAATAAACGGCACCTTGGTTATCCTGGCTGTACTTATTACGATATCATTGTATCATACGAATTCTGAATTTCAATTGTACTCGTGACCCAGAAGGAAATAATGTGAAACGTAAAGGAGGTTTGTAAAAAGCAGATAGGCTCAATTTGCGAAAAGTTAGATACAGAATCCGACAGCTGCAAAAGAATACAGAATATTGTTATTTATACCTTTTTATCTATTAGTGTATGTATGTATCTACTACATACACGTAATGGTTTATCAGTTTAACTAATACCGTATCAAATTTATAGCTTATCATTTGATAAATGAAAAAGATGTACAAAATAATTTAAAAAAACATTTTCTAGTGTAACTTCAACAGGTGGACATGTAACCAAAATAAAATGGCTATCTCTTCATTATTACTTTCATTGCTGTTTTGTTTATTCCATCCAGTATTTGGTAAATATTATGTACTATGTAAATGTATTTGTAATTTTAACGAGTCATCAATTTTTAAATTTATGTATTTCAGCAAATTTGGATTATGCTAAAATTGCACATCGAAAGATACAAAATGGACAAGCAGCTGATATCACTGATGTTCCTTACATAGTATCAATCCTCATTGATCCGAATGATGATGGAAATTTTGTGCACACTTGTGGCGGGGCTATTATAGATGCAAACAGTATATTAACCGCTGCACACTGCATTAATGACCGGTATATATAAATTTATATAGTAAACAAGTTACAAATTAAGTAAATATCTATACTAATTACTTTAACAATTAGGAAACACCAGCCTGGTATTTTTAAAGTGCGCGCAGGATCTACATTCAACAAAAATGGTGGACAAGTGAGGGATGTAATTAAGATGATCATTCATCCCAATTATCAACGTTCTACCTTTGATAAAGACATAGCTTTATTGTTCTTATCCAGTCTACCTTTGATAAAGACATAGCTTTATTGTCCTTTAACGCTCAATAACAAAGACATAGCTAATGTTACACTTTCACCACAGGGAGCTGATGTCAAAGATACTTCTAAGGCTCTCATTGCAGGCTGGGGAAAAACTCATATGGTATGATGTATTTATTATATTAACATTTAATTTTTTTAAATATATGAATTATATCTAAATGTTTAATACGGGATGAAAACGTAGTTGAAAATCTTCGTATGGGCATAATATCAGTTTTAAACCATAAAAACTGCGCTGAATCTTATTCCAAGTATGCAGTAACTGAAAATATGATATGTGCGGAATCAAATAATAACGTAGATGCATGCCAAGGCGACTCTGGAGGGCCTTTGACAATCGACGGAATTTTATTTGGTATTACATCTTGGGGTAAAAACTGTCGAGGTGTTACTAAGAAACCTGGAGTATGGACTCGAGTACCTGCATTCACAGATTGGATTAAATTGACGATTGACAACAATACCAAACCGCCAACTAATATTTGGATTATTATGATTTCAATTGTAGTGTCTTCAACAATAATATTTATAAGATTCTGTAACCAAGTTTAAATAAATCTATGTATGTGCATATGTAACTGATATGCACATATGTACATATATTCACATTCACCTCACCTCATACAGTTTTTTTTTTATTTCAACCACCCATCTCCCTTGAGCCTCCCTATCGCGGTTTTGGCTCACGCAATTTTGTCGCGGCGCGGTAATGTCGGCGCGGTTATGTCGCGTTATGTCGCGTTACCAAAAGGCGCCTAACTACCTCAAAAAATTTTAAATTTTATGAAAAAAAAGTGAAAATCTTAAATAGAACGAGATTTGCGCGGCGTCTATACGTTTAAGAGGTATATATGTATATTTAAAAATCTATAGACGTATGTAGGTAAATTGTACATATGTATGTGCATACATATGATTTCTCGGTGATTCGAGCTGCACGTCAAGAGGTTTGTCCGCTACTTATCAGCGGATAAACGTGTCTTCATACATGTATCTACGAAGAGCACCTTTAGTTTATAGGTATGTCTCTGTGGACCTCCTTTGAATGTCTAGGTGTATCACTGGGGACCACCTTCGAGTGTCTCCCTATATCACTGAAGACCATCTTCACGTGTCTGATTAACCGTTCGTGAGAAATTCACCTCATTGAGTGGTTGAAGAAATTATGTCATAACAGAAGTAAACACAAGTCTGTTCAAAGGTTTTGATAATAATAATTATCAAAACCTTATTAATTCGTACGTGTAGAAATGAAATCATGCGAGGTGTTGTGTCGGATAATGTTTATTTTTCACGAACAATATTGTATCATAAACAGACAGATACAGCACACGTTGCTCGAACTGAAAGTTATTTACGGTTAAATTGCGTCTCGGGTGACGTCAGGCGTATTGAAAGCCTACCTGTAATACATTGACGTATGATGTATGTAATACAGTCGAGCGAACTCGTAAATGTATTGTATGTTTATTGAGTTTGATTCGTATAATTCGAAAGGTAATAATATTATGTACATATAACTTGAGCTTGTAAAAATCAATAATAAAAAACTAACAAAAACTTCAATAATAATCAATCTTTTTTGTTTTAATTTTGATATCGAATGAGGCTTCAATCGATTGCAACGCAGCACTCAGTATGTCAAAAAAAATTCATCCGTTTAAAAATTTTCAAATAAATATTCTAACCTCATGTTTTCATTACTTTTTATAATATTTGATATAATTTTTATGTAACTCACCAAATTGATAAAATTGAGTTAATATAATACAGATTAATCGATGCTTTATACATACATACGTAATAGACATGCTTTATACATACATATGTACATACGTAATAGACATACAAATGGATGTAGATAGTAAAAAAAAAATGTATTTAATTAAGCTTTATGCCCGTTGAAATTTAAACGGGTGCTTTCTGATTGATACACGATTTAAAATTAAGTTACAATATGAATAGTAATAATTAATCGGAATCGGTACTGAAACAGTAATTTTAAAAGTAAACTAAATAATTCATGTGTAAGGTCGAAAACAACTGTAAAACTGCTGTATTCCAATATGTAATTTAATGCTTACAAAATTTTAGCTATTATAATAAGTTTACAAAATCTAATATTTTCCGATTATAAACAAAAGGTCATTGACCTCGTAACGTTGAATATTATTATTACACATAACAAATTACATACATATATGATGTGCATTTACCACACATTTTCCGGGCGAGACGGTGGCGGAGTGTGAATATGGGACCCAGGCTCGATACCCGCCGCCAAACATTAACTCAATTTTATTTTGCGAATAACGTCAAAATATAATTCATTTTGATTTAATTAAAAATATATATAATTGTTTAATATGAAAATAAAAAATGGTTCAAAACCTCGCTTAATAAAATTATTATAATTATGTATTTTTATATGGCGAGAATGAAAATTTTCAATTAATGTTTGAAATCGGACCATGTCGTAATCGGTTAACTCCCAACTCGAATATACCTACTTATATAGAGTATATATGTGTTGAGAGGTGACCGGTTTAGGCTGTTTATCGATTCATTATGTTCGGCTAGCGTTAGGACACACACACACAGATTAGCGTCTTATATATATATATATATATATATATATATATATATATATATATATATATATATATATATATATATATATATATATATATATATATATATATATATATATATATATATATATATATATATGTATATGTATATAATGTAGCTATTTTGTCTTTCGAAAATTTATGTAAGAAATTAGTAAATTTACATACATAGTACGACAATACCTGATTCATCTCAGGTGTCACGTTTTTGCTTAAGAAATAGAAGATAAACAAAATAAATCCTCAGACTGATGTAATCCCATTATCTATTGCAGATACGCTTTTAGTATAAAAGCAATAGTTTTCAGCTTGAGCACCATCAGACACGGTGTTTTCATTATGTTCCGAATCTTGGTAGTGACCTTCCTCTTCGCCACCGCCTATGGTAAATAAACAATATCTATCTACATATATTCTTGAATATTTTCAATGTTTTTCATTTCATCGAATTAACCATTTTATTTATTCTATGCTTAGGTGGCGTGCTCCCAGAAGTCCCCCAATTTGCCATGGATTGGGTTAGGGACGGAAGAATTGTCGGAGGACAAAATGCCGACAACAAAGATGCTCCATACCAAGTAGCTATGCTTTACGGTAGGACTACCTTCTCGCAATCTTGCGGAGGATCCATCATCAGTCCCACCGTCGTCGTCTGCGCTGCTCACTGTCCCGATGGGTAATATAATTTGTCAATTTAACAAAATTTGACCTTTTGAATCACTATCAATTAACGGAGACAAATATACGAATTCAGTACCACTGCCGCCCAATGGAAAATCCGAGCTGGATCCACCAATAGCGGATCTGGAGGTCAACTTATTGATGTAAGCAGAATGATCATACACTCCAGCTACAGTGGTTCCACCATTGACTTCGATATCTCCCTCTACATCTTAAGCAGCGCCATCAACATCGATGGTGTCAACACCAAAGCCATCCCTCTCCCAGCCCAAAACGCCGCAGTCGCTGATGGTGCACCCGCATTCGTTACCGGATGGGGATCAACCAGGGTAAACATACACCAAAGCTTAAAACACGGTCTACCTCACATAAATGATCAATTGTTAAATATAAATCTTTCTCATTTCAGGAAGGAGGAAGCACTGTAGCTACTCTCCAAAAAGTCACTATCCCAATTGTAAACCAACAAACTTGCGCTTCTGCATACACCGGATTCAACTCTATCACCGCTAGAATGATCTGCGCTGGAAACCTCGCCAATGGAGGTCAAGATGCTTGCCAAGGAGACTCTGGTGGCCCACTTGCCGTCAACGGTGTCCTCATCGGAATCACCTCATGGGGTAGACGAATTATATATATATATATATATATATATATATATATATATATATATATATATATATATATATATATATATATATATATATATATATATATATATATATATATATATATATATATATATATATATATATATATAATTCGTTTCGTTCTCCTGATCTTACGTGGTAATACGTCATGCCCGTTGTTGCTGGAGCAGTTGGGACTTTATGTCCCTAATCACTATGTGCGTGGTAGACATCATCATTTGCTGGCTGTACCTCCTGCCCGCACAGTCCTTTTTCGAATGGCTCCTATTCCAAGAGCTATTCGACTTCTTAATGAAATCGTTGCTGCCGAGACTGAATGTGATATTTTCCACCTTAGTGAGCGTAAATTGTCGGAAATTACTCTAACCCATTTATCTGGTAGTCTGCGCTCATCATTGTTTTCATGATTGATTGTGATTTATGAGTGAAATTTTGATTAACTCTCTTCCATTTGGGCCTTACAGGGATGTTTTGTATTTGTAGTTGTTTCTTACATATTTATTGAAACTGGCTGTAGGTAAAGGCATTCCTTATGCTATATTTTATTTGATATTTTTACTTTATCTGTTATTATTAAATGCTATTTTTTATGTTTATGTATGGATGTATTTATGTTTATGTTTAATTGTTATTTTGTTTTTTTTTTTGTGTTATATTTTTTGACCATTGTGGCGCTTTGGAATTCCTGTTATGCCACAATGGTCTGTTTAGAATAAATAAATAAATAAATATATATATATATATATATATATATATATATATATATATATATATATATATATATATATATATATATATGTATATATATATATATATATATATATTTATATATTTATATATATATATATATATATATATATATATATATATATATATATATATATATATATATATATATATATATATATATATATATATATATATATATATATGTATATATATATATATTTATATATTTATATATATATATATATATATATATATATATATATATATATATATATATATATATATATATATATATATATATATATATATATATATATATATATATATATATATATATATATATATCATATCATCATCATCATCATTTACAGCCATTCGCCATCCACTGCTGGATGAAGGCCTCTCCAACACGCTTCCACTCGTCTTTGTTTTGCGCAACACTCATCCATCTCATTCCGCACATTTTCCTAATTTCGTTCACCCATCTTCCTTGCGGTCTTCCTTTTACTCTTTTGCCTTCTCTCGGGTACCATTCAAGCACTTCTTTTGTCCACCTTTCGTCCATCCTCCGAGCTACGTGACCCGCCCATTGCCATTTTATCTCATTGATAATTTATACGATCTTGATATTTTGACAAATTTCTACTACAATTCTCCAAATTTGGGAATCACTGTTATCGATTACTGTCAAATATAAGCGAAAACAAGTATAAAATATTATCGAAAACTCTCCAGTGAGTGGGGCTTGCGAAGGGACGCGGTAGTACAGATTTTGCGTACTGGAGTACGTTTAGCGTTTTTTTTTCATGTGCAAAATAAAAAAAACACATGCCACGTACCTCTCTGCATGTTTACCTCAAAGTAAAATATGTACATACATATTATTTTATTTTAACCCATTTGAACCCAGAGCTCGCGTGAAAACACATGTCCCATGTGCCCAGGACTATTTTTTCGTTTATTTTCCAAAATCTTTGAGTTATTTCATGGGAAATATTTTTTATAGGATAGGGATGGATAATTAATTGATTTTTCAACATTTTTAATTTTTTTCAAGGTGGTGTCGTGAACGACCTTTGGGGCTAATGAAACATGTTTTTTAAAATAAAACAAAAATCACAATGGAGTCACATAATCAGTTATAATACTTTCTCACTGGTTATTTGTAATTTTATTGTTAAGAAATTTATAAAATTAATTTTAAAAATAACAAACACGCATCTCTTCGATAAAATGATATTTTCAAATCGCATAACATAACACACGTAGGTACATATATTGTGACATATACACATCGTCAACAAAAAAAAGGGTGCACCCTTTTAAAAGAAGAAATGTCATAAACGAGATTTTGGGTTCAAAAGTCGTAAAAACAAAATACATGAAGACAAAATAATTAATTATTATGATACGGTACAAAACATTTGTCATGCAATGGAATTTCACAGTTATCACAAGCGGAAAACGTTTTATTTTTACAGTGTCCACAATTTCTCCATTTCTGTTTGACCAATATCAAATGTCTTCCAACTTCCTTTTGATTTTGATTAACTTTGCCGGGTCTGAATGGGACCAATTGTTTTCGTTTTTGACCATAACACTTGCACAACGTCTCTGTTACCTGTCTGATAAATCCTAATTTATCAAATTTACAACCAAAACTTTTGCTTAGAATCCAAGCGTTATTCACAGCTACATCGATGTTCCAAAACAGAATAGGCATGTACCATTTTTTCCCTCTAATACTTATGTTATAGTTAGAAATATGGTTATCCATTTGATCAACCCCACCCATATATTTATTATACATATTTATACTAAATGGTTGATTGATTTCCACCCTACTTTTTTCTTTAACCGAATATCAGTTTCCAGGGGTGGTAATATGTATGTATGTGGAATCCGGAAGTTGAGACTCGTCCCAATTATCAATTTCTTCCCGTATCTCTGCAGTAGTAAAATTGCATTCTCTGGAAAAAAATATGTGTCATTATCCCAAGGAGTCATATACGACTCCGTCGACTTTTGATTTTTTTTTTCAGGAATATGAGATATATAAACGCAATTTCTCTTATGCATATTATACAATAAGTCCTACTGTATTAGAAACATAAAGATAAATAAAAAATATGTAAAAATAAAAAACTTACGTATGTTTTCTCTTCGACATATCTGCAAGTCGAAAAGCGCTCGATGTTATTCCCTCAAAACTCCAAAAGGAACTGATTTAATTTCGTGTGACTTTCTTAAAATTCATCACCAACATCTAACCAAGCGTAACAAAAGGTTTTACGGCCGGCCTGAGTGATCCCTTTATTTTACGACGCAAAATTGTAAAATGCCGTGAATGACCGCGCTGGCATACATCGTGTAAGTTCATAACTGACCGCGTGGGTTCAAATGGGTTAATAAGATTTATATACATTTGGGTAAAATTATGGTAATATTGAAAAATATGGCTGAGCGACGCCTATGGTATTAAACTTGTACACATAAATTTCCAGATTATGAATTTGAAATCACATTCAAATATTGGTGACATAGTGAGTAGGATGGTTTTGCCAATTTGATAAGGTTCCGTTTCAATTATTATATCGCATAAATTGGTAAACTCTTTTACTAAATGATCGACTTGGGGTCACAGATATCAGTTTGGCCAGTAGCACTGCAGAAATACTCTGAATAAATTATCTTCAATCGAGGTCAAATCAGGACCCAGAACCTCTCGGTGGTTAGCATAAACACATTCACCAAGTTATACTGCTAGATATATACATTGTACATATGTACCAATATAATATAAAATATAAGTACGTATATATAAATTAGAAATCATACAATGGTGACAAATATAGGATAGATAGCCAATTTCTGGAGAACCGTTTCAATAACTAAATTAGATCAATTGGCAAACTCTGATACGAAACGTTCGACTTGGAGTCACAAATATGATTTTTATTAGTTTTTTCAACTGAGATCTAGCATAGGAAATATAGTAATAAAAAGGGATAATTTTATGAGAGGGGGGTCAGAGATACCGGGTCCCCCCCCCCCCCCCCCGGCTATATTTATAGATTTGTTATATAACGTTAACATATATTTAAAAAATGTTCATTATAAAACAAATCGGCTCTCCCCAGTGATTATCATTGTATTATCATCCTATTTATCATGGTCAAGATAATTTTAATTAAGTTTTTTTCGTAAATATATATATAATTGATCCAAGAAAATCATTCGATAGTGTAATTCTGATCGAACAATATGCTTAAGTTCATATTAAGCGCGATTTTGATCCTGTCTTGCCATGGTAAAAAAGATTTTATTTTAATATACACATATGTGTACAAATTAGATTGTAAATTTTTATACATATGTATATACATACATATATAATATTTTATGAGCCATTACATTTGAATGCGGCGAAAGTCCATTTTTCAGTTCCAAAAACATTATTTCTGTTTGACCTAATTCATAAATTGTTATCACTTCATTTTATTCGATGTGTCCAGAAACTCGGAAGAGCAGAATAAATGTATTACAGGCCACCAGTATTTTTAAATATTGCAAAACGCAAAACACTGTATTTAATCTTTTGTGAAATATTTCTTAAAATGAAGAAAAGTGGATTTATACCACTTTCAAATATAACGGCTCATCTGTATGTACATACATATGTACATCCTTTGATATCAACCGTTACTCAGAAGATGCATAATATTTATACGTCTATCCATATTCAGAAAATGGACATACTCATTATTTAAAGTTAATTTCATAATAGATACACAAAAAAAATCTTATATACATACATACATATATATATATATATATATATATATATATATATATATATATATATATATATATATATATATACATATATATATACAGACTTGTGATTAAATTTAGTATATTATTTAAATGTGAATTGGATATATTGGATATAGTTTGTTGTATATAATAAAATATCAAAACAAATAAATTGCAAGTGGTTGTTATAACATACAGTTTTATATGAATTAATTTATGATTTTCATTTCAATTTATTCTCACCTGTTTACATATTAATACTTCGATATTAATCATTTTTTTTCAATTATTTATCACTACGTGGTTTCATAATGTATGGCAAGATCTATAATGTGTTATCAAAGTGATTGATTGTGAAGTCAATGCTTTTCGGTTATTTTTCGATGATGCAAGAGTTCAGATGATAAGAGTAGAATAAAATAAGATTAGAATCATAAACTTATTTTAAATTTATTAATATCAGGGGCATCCTTTGGGCCTAAGGCTGGAGCAGATCAAGGGCGAATCGTTGGAGGAGAATTGGCTGAAATTTCATCAGCTCCTTATGTGGTTGCGCTTATGTACGATTCCTTAGGTATCGGTAGATACAATTTAAGATGCACTGGATCGATTTTATCCGAAACTGTAATCGTAACTTCAGCTCGCTGCATAGAAAAGTAACGACAGCCTATTATATACATATATTTTTAGTAAATGCCTTTGAAATTTTAGTAAATTGAATTTTAATTTGACGAGTGGTTAATTTAGAACTGATCCAAGACAATGGAAAGTGCACGCTGGTTCATCGTTTGTTGAAATCGGAGGACAGTACATGGACGTCGGCTCAATAATTGTTCACGAAAATTTCAATGAAAACTGGGATAATGATATTGGACTGATGATATTGTCAATAGCATTGCAACTAGACGATGTTTCAACCGCTGCTATCTCACTTCCTTCTGAAGATTTGGTATTGCAAGACGATGAGGCTGTGTTTGTTACTGGTTTTGGATCCGTAGAGGTATAAAATATACAGTAATTAGATGTACATACATACAATATAATTTCAAATAATAACTTTTTAATACATCATATTTATCAGGAGGGTGGTGCTGCTACCGGCTATCTATTAGGTGTGACTTTAAAAATTGTAAACCAGAACGAATGTCGTAGCTTATACGCAGACTATAATCCAGTAACTGATAGAATGATGTGCGCCGGTAACTTGGCTGGAGGAGAAGGTATATGTGATGGAGATGTTGGAGGTCCAATTGTTAGGAATAATGTTCTCGTTGGAATTAGCTCTTGGAGCAAAGGGTGTGCTGTTTCCAGACAACCTGATGTTGGGACTCGCGTGTCTTCAATGGTTCCTTGGATACTCTCAAATATGCCATAAATTGGTTAATGAATGATAAACATTTAACAACTAGTACATTTTATCAATAAAACAAATAAAACTATTGTTATATTTTGCTGTTAGTGCTAATTATTTGTTTACATAACATTTATCCAGTAAAGTTATACACATCTTAAGATAAAATTGAAAAGAAACATATATGTATGTATGTACATACATACATACTAATGCAGCCTTCACACTTTTATTTTGACGAAGTTTGATTGATTTGATAAAATATCATGTAAAATATTTTATTTAAGCTAGTAAATAGCTTATAAAAAGAGGGTATCATTGATGATAGTGATTCCTAATTAATATTGAATTCTCAATAAATCCAAGTTTTCTGCAGATTTCTCAATAAATCCAAGTTTTCTGCAGATTTCTCAATAAATCCAAGTTTTCTGCAGATTTCTCAATAAATCCAAGTCTTTAAATCATTCGTTTCTTGTATTACTTGAAAAAAAGGTTTAACTTACCAACAGTTTCATTTATTGTAAAAAATACTCATACATACGTATATAATGTTTCAATAAAAATTGGCTTGTACTTATTTGTAGTCACCGGAGCCTGAGGGAGCCGTGTATTGTTCAAAGGTTGTAAATGCATTGTTAAAGGTTTGCCGAACAATGGATAGCACTGTAACTATCCTACCTCTACTTATTTGGCTAGTAACGTTAGTAAATACATAGATGATCAAAAATACTTAAAACAATGAAAGGCTCACTAACCGACCGTTCATTTTTTATTTATTTATATACTAGTGTTTTTACCCGGCTTCGCTCGGTATTTGTAATATAAACGGCTTAAAAATGGCCAATCTAATATTAAATTTATTTGAATAGTTTTATTTTATTTAAATTTATTTGAATATTCATTTGTTTTTTAATCAAATTGAACGTCACGGATTTTATGAACCAAACAAACATACATACAAAGTCTCTTTCGAAATTTGATATTAGATGTATGTACCAGTGGCGTGCTGTAAGAATTAAAAATGTTTTTATCGCACAGCTTCACTTACGTGTGCGACAAAAACAGTATATGTATATTTCCACGGCTCGCCACATATTTAGTACACTATCATCACTAAATTTTCATAACAGTTACCAACCACATATTGGAAAAAACTGACTATTTAAATTGTTGCGATGAAAAATATTTGTTAATAGGTTTTGCTAACTTTATCAACTGATTTGTTTTTTAGAAAATGTATTAATAAATATCATTGATACAAAAAGTTATGCCTTTAATATTTTTATTTATAGAAAAATAAGATGAAATCATTTTGAGACATGATATGACGAATTGGTTTAACACAATTATTTTATATAAATACACATTCGATATATATACACATTATATATATACACATTATATGTTCATCCACACATATATATGTATGTATGTACAATATAGATACATACATAGTATGTACTGGTGGCGTGCGGTGAAAATCTCCTTGTTTTTGTCGTGCAGCCTTTAAGTGTGCGCGATCAGGATACAAGGGGACTCGGTATGACGTCATCTAGTCCCTTTGTATCCTGTTCGTGCACACGCGAGTGAGGCTATGTGACAATAATAATCCAAATATTGTCAGACGAAAAAATCACGCTTGTAAAAACAGGGAGAACGGCATGCCACTGATATGTACATACATATGTGCAAGAATAATCTTTTATATCTCCGTATTGGGTAGACTCCGTTCCATCGACTTGAAATTTCTCGATTTTTGTGTATATGTTAAAGTGAATCTGTATTCCTCAAAGAAATCACTAATAGAAGTATACTTTCGTCAACTCAGACGGTTAAAGCATATCACGTAAATCGGGACATTGAAAACATGTTGTCAAATTGAATGCTAGATCATAACAGTGCCAATTGGAAGAAAGGACTAAGGACTAAGGACGGCATTCTATTCAGAAATCAAACAGTTTCCATATGAAGCAGTATTTGGACAAACTGCGAAAGTCTATCCAACATCATCAAATTTGCCTTCTGATGTAATTAAAAATTTAAACGCTGAAGAAGACATCTAAAAACTTTCGTTTGCAATAGAAGAAAAATACAAAAACATTAAAAGAAGTATCGGAAGTAAAATACATACATATTTGGAATATGAATTCTAGTGAACGCCAGTGAAAGTACCATCAATATAAAATCACTGTAACATGTATACAAGCTGTCTGTATTTTATTATATGTATATATATATATATATATATATATATATATATATATATATATATATATATATATATATATATATATATATATGTATCCATATTATATAAAAAAATATTGAACATTTAAAGAAAGTCAAATTAAGGTACATAAAATATAAATCACATAACGGACAGTGTTCTTGCCTCCGAACTTGACTGAAATCAAAATAAAGTAAAAATGAAACAATATGTAATTAGTACAATGCCACTTTATAGATAAGTTAAATGTGATTGTTTGTAAATTTGACAATCTCTATTTAATCCGAATTGGAAAAACCACTCGTCAGTTATTTTTTATTTCTGTATTATTTTTATTCTGACACATCTTAATTAAATACCCACTATTTCAACGATTGTTTCATTTACGTAAATTATCATTAATAACAAATTTTCTTCGAAATATAAATTATAAATACAAAATACGTAATTGTGTATATAACTTTAATTTTCGGTTTTCGCTTAGCTTGTAATTAATAGTTTGATTCAGTGATATTATTACGAATTTTACTAATAAATACTCGCACATATTTCAAACTAATATATAATACATAATGTGTAATACAAGGTCGGCGTTGAAATTTTTAATGCGATATGATTATCACTGATGAAACTTATCTTTTCCCAGCATTTAATCCAATAAATAATCTTTTAATTCACATTGATCTTTGAGAAATCGAGTATTATACATATATTATTCTTCTAGCTAGTAACATGTGTAATTATTAAAGACCGGTGGTCAGGTTTCCGCCAAAAAATAGCAATAGACTTCTTCATTTTCCGAGTAAGCAGGAGAGCAAAAAAAAATTGTTGAAACAGAAATTGACAATAGTCAAACATTTTTTTTAGCAGTCCCTTATTCATTATATGATAGAAAATATGTATGTATATACATATATGTAACATAATCATATGAACATATGTATGTATGTACATACATATATGTTTTTGTTTTATTCTCAGTACACTAGCTTTTGGAGGATTCGGGAAGGTTTTGTAACTGTCATCAAATATTTGATGCATCTGGGATTTACAACTCGATTGCACGAATGTGTTTGATGGCAATTTGATGCTTAAATTAAATATAATTTTCATGCAAATTCGAGGCATCAATTCTAATTACAGACAGTACTAATAGTATTTTTCCCGACTGAGGAACGTGAATTTTTACTTTATCTACATAATCTATAAAGTAATAAAAATAATTTTACTTTATAGAGTACTTTGACTTTATCTACATCTATATTGTCACTACATACTTACAATAGATGAAGTTTTGTGATCATGCGAAAAATCTAACTCGATATTTTGACAGATTTGAAGTCTGATTACGCTTTCACGATCTAGAAAAAAATGCGTGTGTCTGTGTGTCTGTGTATTTTGAGGATTTTTTGAACACCGTAAGTCCTATTGAACTGAAACTTAGTATCGGTTACTGAAATTCTTATCGATATGCCCTCCAGGCTGCTCTCAGACCGCTCAGATGGAGACCGAGTGGCAGTTTCCAAAACATACGGCAAAGAACGTGAAAGATGTTGCTCCTGAATTTAAAATTCAGGAGAAAAACAAATTTGAAGGGCTCTCGGAAGTTTCCGATGTCCCCAGAAGCGGTGGAAGAATCCCGCCCATCATCATGACAGCTACTGGCACTCACGGCAGCATGATCGAGTCGATCAAGAAGTTTGTAAAAGACTTCACAATGACTTACATTGGTCAAAATAATGTCAAGATACAATGTAAAAGTCTTGAAGACTTTAAAAAACTTCGGGATGGATTGACACCGGACCGACAATTCCATACCTTTTCCAGGAAGGGGGAAAAGGAAATAAAAAGTGTCGTACGTGGCTTGCCGAAATTGCCGGAAGCTTATATTAAAGATGACATCATCAGACAGGGATTCCCAGTAACCAAAGTCATACAGATGAAGACGAAGGAGCCTAGGAGCAACGCCACCGAGCTATACTTGGTGTTCTTCGAGCCATCGGTATCGGCAAAGAAGATTAAAGAAATCCGGTACATCTGTTACACAAAGGTCAGTGTAGTTAAGTATACTAGTAAATCTCAAAATATTACTCAATATTTCAGATGCCAAGAATATGGACACGCTGCGAAAAACTGCAATCGGCAGGCCAAGTGCGTCAAATGTGCCTCACCTCACAATGCACAATGCAATCAAGGGATAGTAACCCCTGCTGTCTGCTCAGGCTGTTCAGGATCTCACCCTGCTAACTTCAAAGACTGTCCAAAAAGACAGAGCTATCTGAAAATGCTGGAATCGAGGAAGAATCGAGCATCAATTGTCAAAGCCAACCCTCGGAAACTCCTAGTGGTGCAGTCACAAAATATCCCGGTCGTTAACGATCATAACTTCCCAAAGCTACCGACCATTAAAACTCCTTCACCAAATATCCCAAATATCCCTAAAAACCCCCACCAACCAACCAATCCCAACATTCAACTAACAACAGACCTAACTTCCATGGCATCTATGGCGAAGATGTTGAAGATCCTCCAGGAGATTCGTGCCAAGGCCAGCGGTTGCACCGACAAACTAGAGCTGGCACTCATGCTTGTCGAATATCTCGATGTCTTTGATTAACGGGAGGCGCCTGAATATTCTAGCTTGGAATGCTCGTGGACTTAAGAATAAGATTGACGAACTAGAGTCGGCGATCGGTGAGTACTGTGTTGACATAGTTTTAATCTCCGAGACCTTCTTAAAACCTCATATCCGTATTAACCTACCTAACTTTAACTGCTATCGCGAAGACCGAGAACAGCATGGAGGGGGAGTTGCCATTTTTATAAAATCCTCAATTAAACATTGTCGCGTAATAACTCCGCCATTAAAAAATTTAGAACTAACCGCCATCGAACGAACAATTAACAACACCCGTCACATAGTAGCATCCGCTTACAATCCTCCCAAAAAACGATTATTGGCATCCGATCTTAACAAAATATTTAACATTGGTAGTTAGGTAGTGGTAGCTGGTGACTTTAATGCCAAACATCCGTTATGGAGTTGCGTAAACACTGACCAACAAGGCACAACTCTTTTTAAATACATTCAACTAACAGATACAATCTTACTTCATCCGGATACATACACACACTATCCCACAAATAACTCACAACCTTCCAAACTAGATCTTGTCCTCGTCAAGAACTGCCCAAAAATATCGACACCAAATGCCCTTCAAACCCTGTCGTCTGATCATCTCCCGATAATCTTTTCAATCGACGGGAAACCAGGAGGAAATCATCAAGCATAGTTGGGATTACGGGAGAGCTAACTGGCGAGAGTTCAAGTCGTACATAAATGACCAAACTATTCTAACTTCTACCACACTCACAAACAAAACAGAAATCGACAGCTCCATAATACACCTGACGGAATCAATAACTCGATCCAAACACCTTCACATACCTAAGACACAATACATTGAACACAAACTAGAGATAACTGACTTTGTTGCAAATCTAATTAAAAGTAAAAATAAACTCCGTAAAATTTGGCAAACATCAAAAAATCCAGCATTGAAAACATTAATAAATAAGCTCACATATCAAATTAAAATTAGAATCAAAGAAATCAAAAATGAAGCTTGGTCTAAAAAATTAGAAAAATTAAGCTCAGTTGATGGCTCTCTATGGAAATTAGCTAAAGCGATTCGCAGGACAAAAAACTCGATTCCTCCATTAGATGATGCAAGAATCTCAGTGACGCGTGATTGCGACAAAGCAGAACTATTATCAAAATCCTTCCAAAAACATCACACACTCACACAACATTACAATCACATACCAACGCATAATAAAGTCAACCGGTCCATTAAAATCATCACAAAAACTCCCACTAACAGTACTAAAAATATAAAATTGGTGCATCCGTGTGAAATCCAAAATATAATACGTAATTTAAAAAATAAAAAGGCACCTGGGCGAGATTCAATAGATAATATCATAATCAAACAACTTCCGTTTAAAGCTTTAGTCTCACTATCTAAAATATTCAACGCATGTTTACTCACCGGGTATTTCCCAGAATACTGGAAAACAGCCAACGTAATTCCCATACTTAAGCCCGATAAAAGCTCAAAAAACCCGGCCAATTATCGACCCATTAGCTTACTTTGCACGCTTTCAAAAATTCTGGAAAAAATAATATACACTCGTTTACTTAAAGTCGTAAATAAGAAATTAATAAATGAACAATTTGCACTGGACATTCCACGACCCAACAACTAACAAGACTAACTGAAGAGAGAATTTTAATATGAAGAGAAGTACCGGAATGGTATGTCTCGACATAGAAAAGGCCTTCGACACGGTTTGGCACGATGGACTCATTCATAAGCTCCTTATTAACAAAATACCAAACTACCTAATTCTCATCATCAAATCGTACTTAACTCGTAGAAAGCTAGTGGTTAGCGTAAATAATGAATAATCGTCTCCAAAAATAATCACAGCTGGCGTTCCGCAGGGGAACTTGCTTGGCCCACTCTTGTTCTCCATATATATAAATGACATACCTGACATAAATGACATACATATTCCAAAAAACTGTCACATAGCCCTATATGCAGATGATACAGCTTGCTTCACAAGTAGCAAAAAACCAGACACTATTCTTAAAAATCTTGAATTTGCAATTAAAACAATGACTGAACACTTCACTAAGTGGAAAATTCAAATTAATCAAACCAAAACAGACGCCATATTCTTTTGTGTAAGAAAGCATAAGCCAAGTTCAGATCTGAAATCCCCTCTGGAGAAAGTCTGAAATGGCAGCCTGTAATAAAATATTTAGGAGTAACGTTTGATAAAATAATGAGATGGGCACCTCACATTGAGGCAGCGAAATGCAAGGCGATGCGGGGTATATCCTCAATATATCCAATATTTAATCGCCATAGTTCTTTATCAACGCTAAATAAAATAAAATTATATCGCGCGCTCATATTACCATTATTAACCTATGCTTCACCTGTATGGAATAACGCCTCGAATACTAACCTTTCCAAGCTCCAAGTAATACAAAATAAATCCCTAAAAATAATTTATAATACACCCATATATACTAACCCGAAAAAACTGCATGCCATATATAATATTCCGTTTGTTACAGACATTACTAACAAACTAACCAGTAGATTCAATGACAGAATCACTAATAACCATACTAACACACTTGTGAAGAGTCTCGGTGATTACAACAAAATGTCTATACCCTTCTGGTATAAACACAGATTACCTAAACACAATCTGCTTTAGGTCATCGACTTTAGAGAGTCTTTAATTAATATTATGTATTAGATGTATTATGAACATTTATAAGGATTGTAAATAGGTTTTTGAGCTCTTTTTCCTATTATGCTGTAGATTAACATTAGAATAATATATTACTGTGATTACTAACCAAATTAAATAAAATTGTAAAATAGAAAATGATCAGTAGATCAGTAGCTATTATAATAGATATAAGATGTATTGTGAACATAATTTCGTAATAATAAAAAGCATTTAAAAATAAAAAAATAAAAATATCGATATGCCGTAAGTTTTTTAGTTGACCGTAAATAGTACCTCCCTTTATAGGTGTCCTCTTTTTTTAAGTTTTTGAATTCAATTATCTCCCAAACCGCAAACTTTCATTAAATCCGATGAAAATTTTTACATGTAATATAAATTACTGATTTTATACTATACTCGATATTTTATTTTTTATTTTTTCCTAAACCGGAACTAGTATATTTAATCTAGAGAGTCGAGACTTTTTATGTTTTTCTCAGTAACTTTTCGGTTTATTGAACTGAAACTTCGTATCTAAAATTTTAATCTTAATAACAAGATATATATATATATATATATATATATATATATATATATATATGGAGTTCGGTCTTTCGTGTCATGCGGGGAAGACGTGCTTCTGCGTTCTTCCCGCTATTACTCGCTTAAACCCGGCTATTGCACGAAATTTAATCTAAAAATTTAACCATCTAATCACTTATTTTACTAATTGCATCCTAGTATAATTTAAGTGTAAAAATAAACAGACGATCGGCCGTTAACAGCGTTTTTAATATCAGTGATTGCGAAAAATTTTGTGTTAATTTTGTGTCAGTTACAAAAGCGTATACGAACGAGATACATCTCCCTACCTGAATACAAAAAAAATAAGGGTCGCCAGTCAAAATTCGGTCCCACAGAAGCAATAAATCTTCCACATAATTGCTTTCAGACAAAAATTTTTAACGAACTTTACTTAATAGAATAATAGCAAACAGAAACGGTGTTTCCCAACTGTCTAATAGTTCTTTTTCATATTTAATTTATATTAAAGTAATTCGTGTAATTTTATATTCTTTACTAAATTTATTATTAAAATATTAAATTGCAAACCGCACTCACATATATAAATCCGTTGTCTCCAAAAAGGCGTCTCACGATAAAGATCTGTAAAAAAGTAGTATAACAATTGCTAATCTATTATTATCATAACTAACTACTTTCACTTACAAAGTAACCCTGTTAAATGGCATGTAATAACTCATAAGTGATCCAAGTGATACCTAGGATGACTATCTGTCAAAGCTGACCACAGAGAAGAGTCTATGGCGGTAAGAACTCACTCCTTGAATGGAAATCTCTCTCAAGTACCGCCTTTTTCTCAACACATCTTGGATAAATGCGAGAAAAATAATATCCAAACCTCCAACAAGGTAAGAGTGACGATGGATGATAGCTTAGCTAATAGAAACCTGTATTTAGCCACGTACAATGTAAGAACGTTATCGAGTGAAGGAAGTGTGCTTGCATTAGAGAATGAATTAGAAAATATCAAATGCGATATAATAGGACTTAGTGAAGTAAGACGAAAACAGCAAAACCAAATAATCCTAAAAAGTGGTAACTGTCTCTACTGGAGAGGGCTACCAAATGGTAGAATAGGAGGAGTAGGGTTTCTTATCAATAAGAGAATAGAAAGAAATATTATAGAAATAAGCGACATATCGGAACGTATATGCTATATAGTATTAAGAATCTCGAGCAGGTACACTTGTCAAATCTTCCAAGTGTACGCCCCCACATCTAGCCACCCAGACGAGGAAATAGAAGACTTCTACGAAAAAATACAGGACGCATACGATAATAGCCGTCACCACTTTAAAATAATCATGGGCGACTTTAACGCAAAAATAGGACAAAAGGCAAATACTGAAAGAGCAGTAGGCAATTTTGGTACCGGCCAAAGAAACGACAGAGGCGATCGCCTCATAGAATTCGCAGAACACAACAGGCTCTTTATCACTAATTCATTTTTCAGGAAAAACACCAACAATAAGTGGACTTGGGAGAGTCCTAAAGGAGACAGAAACGAGATCGATTTCATCCTAACAAATGCCCTGCACTCCGTTAAAGACGTTAGTGTTTTAAGTAAAGTAGATATAGGTAGCGATCACAGATTAGTCCGTGCCAAGATGGCCATTAATATAAATTGCGAACGTAGGAAATTAATAAAAGGATGCAGTAACTCTCCAGATTTCGCTCAACTAAGGTCTAGGAAAAAGGAATTCGAACTCGAACTTGGAAATCGATACGGGAAATTAAACCCAGAAGCAGACATCGAGGAATTGAACACTGTAATTAGTTCGGTTCTAACCTCAACAGGTAAGAAATTAGGTGGATTCAGGAAACAGATTAAATTAAGCAAAATTTCAGCGGAAACAAAAAACCTAATTAAGCATAAAAGGAATTTAGATAGGGATAATAATAAGCAAGAATACAATCTAGTAAATAAGGAAATTAAAAAGAGAATAGTCAGGGATGTCAGGGATTTTAACAGCAAGCTAATAGAAAATAACATTAAGAATAACCGTAGCCTGAAAAAGTGCAAACAGGATCTTTTCTTAGGCAAAAACCAAATGATCGCAATCAGATCAGAGAGCGGAGTAATAATTAGGAATAGAGAAGAAATCATAGACAGAGTTTACACGTTCTATGCAAAACTATACGAGAACGACAACGGCCAATTCCCCGCTCTGGAATCGACACACGGCCAAAGGGTTCCTGCAGTATTGCCTAGCGAAGTAGAGGCCGCGCTAAAAACTGCAAAGAACGGTAAATCCCCAGGGGAAGATAATATTCCCATTGACTTACTAAAATGTGGCGGCCCCCCCCTAATTAATATCTTAGCTAGGCTTTTCAGCAAATGCATCCAGAACCAAGCTATACCAGAAGGATGGAATAACGCAACTATCATTTTAATACACAAAAAAGGCGACAAAAGCGATATCAAGAACTACCGACCCATTAGTCTACTTTCAGCGGTCTACAAGCTCTTCACGAAGGTTATTACAGAAAGGCTGAAGAATATCCTCGACGAGAACCAACCTGTAGAGCAGGCAGGGTTTAGGGCAAATTTCAGCACAATGGACCACCTCCAAGTAGTTGGCGAACTAATCGAGCGCGCCAACGAATATCAACGGCCATTGTGCCTAGGTTTCGTCGATTATGAGAAAGCCTTCGATACAGTTAGTCATAATGCAGTACTTAACGCTCTAAAAACACAGGGAGTGCCGGAAACCTATGTGGGACTGTTAGCTGCAATATATAAGAATGCCACAGCTTCGGTTAAAATTTTTTCAGGTACAGATAGATTTAGCATAGGAAAAGGAGTAAGACAAGGAGATACAATCTCGCCCAAGTTATTCAATGCGGTGCTTGAGGGAGTTTTCAGGAAATTGGATTGGGATACAGCCGGAGTAAGCATCAATGGTCGCTTTTTGAGTCACCTTCGGTTCGCAGACGATATAGTTTTAGTAGCTCGTGATTCAGCTGACCTACTTATCAGACTAACACAGCTGGACAGGGAAAGTAGAAAAGTAGGATTAAAAATTAACGTAGATAAGACTAAACTAATGTTCAATAGTTATTGCATGCCTGATAGCATCCCCTTAGATGATAAACCAGTAGAAGTAGTAAATAATTATTTATATTTAGGTCAAATAATTGACATGTCTGGTAGTAAAAATGAAGAGATAAAGAGACGTATGAAATTAGGGTGGAGTGCATTTGGACGGATGAATGCTGTTTTTAAATCAAAAATGCCACTCTGCCTGAAGAAAAGGATCTTTGATCAATGCGTTTTGCCAGTGATGACGTATGGATGTGAAACTTGGACACTGAACGCCAAGATGCAAAATAAAATCCAATGCACTCAAAGAAGTATGGAACGCTGTATGCTTGGCATAACGAGGAAAGACAGGAAGCGGAACACGTGGGTGAGAAATATGACAAGGGTAGTGGACATAGTGGATAGAGTGAAGAGATTGAAATGGCAATGGGCGGGTCACGTAGCTAGGAGGATGGACGAAAGGTGGACAAAAGAAGTGCTTGAATGGTACCCGAGAGAAGGCAAAAGAGTAAAAGGAAGACCGCAAGGAAGATGGGTGAACGAAATTAGGAAAATGTGCGGAATGAGATGGATGAGTGTTGCGCAAAACAGAGACGAGTGGAAGCGTGTTGGAGAGGCCTTCATCCAGCAGTGGATGGCGAATGGCTGTAAATGATGATGATGATGATGATATATATATATATATATATATATATATATATATATATATATATATATATATATATATATATATATAGTATGGAACGCTGTATGCTTGGCATAACGAAGAAAGACAGAAAGCGGAACACGTGGGTGAGAAGTATGACAAGGTATGACAAAGTAGGAAAATGTGCGGAATGAGATGGATGAGTGTTGTGATATATATATATATATATATATATATATATATATATATATATATATATATATATATATATATATATATATATATATATATATATATATATATATATATATATATATATATATATATATATATATATATATATATATATATATATATATATATATATATATATATATATATATTATATATATATACATATCCGAATCTCGAGCCAATCAAAATTTTTTATTACCAGATTCGTATTTACTGGGCATAGATCTATACAAAAAGTCATATCTCGTCTCTGAACCATTTTTCGTGTCACATTAAATATCAAGAAAATAAAAATAATTTAAAACGTCAAAATGAAATAATGAAATGTTGTTTTACAAAAAAATTTAATTTTTGACTTTTGAAGAGGAAAAAATCCCACTTCTGGTTTATTAAATTTAGTGAATTTTATTTCTTATTTTCATCACATTGATACAAGAAACATCGATACTGGAATTTCTTGAAGAGTACACATGTTTAAAGGGCGCTACAGACGCTCTGGAATATTGGAGCGGTATGTCTTCTGATAGACCGTGTTTTATTAGCCGACTATATGCACAATGTACTAATCCAACATTACTTATATAGATTTTAGTCCGATTGTGACTTCAATTAAATGAAATAAGCACAGATGTAATGCACTTGAAAATTATTTTGCACAA
Source organism: Arctopsyche grandis (assembly GCF_051622035.1). Classification (NCBI taxonomy): domain Eukaryota; kingdom Metazoa; phylum Arthropoda; class Insecta; order Trichoptera; family Hydropsychidae; genus Arctopsyche; species Arctopsyche grandis. Next base: position 21,887,415 of record NC_135355.1, on the reverse strand, counting down.
TAACAACAAGGAACAATGATAGCAATTAATCACTGGTTATTCCGTCTTTAACAATCGAATGTGTAACTAGCATTTATCATGTATCATTTATCAGTGATTTTCTTGATAAGACGATGACTTATGACGATACTCATCACATGAAGTAAATTTAAAAAATTCCTGTTCTAATATTTTCAATATGTGCAGAATTATTTATTTTATATAATATTGTCGAAATAGCATGTTTGCACTCTAATTAGCCTCCAATTTGTTACAAAATAAATGCATATACAGGTTGTTATGAAACAAAGTGCAAGGCCTTAAATGGATGATAGCTCATATCCAGTGGTGTAGTCGGGCCAGGTCGCCGCCCTGGTACTTTGATATAAAAATTGTTTTTCGAGTATTAATTAAATAATATTTTTATTCATACATATTTCATATAAAATTTTGTATACCAAATATTGTGAGCAGACTCTCGTTTTAACATTTGGTGACTACAAGCGTATCCTCACTCAAATACTCATTTGAGTGCAGAAAAAACAGCCCAACAACAACCCATTGAAAAAATTATAGACACTTTGAATGATGCCAGAAACATACAAGAAACTAGAGGCATTTGAGATGTGGACATTCAGAAGGATGCTTAGAATCTCATGGATGGCGCATCGTACCAATGCCGAGGTGCTTTCCCGGATGGGAAAACATGTCGAAGTGCTCAAAAGTGTGAAAAGGCGTAAATTGGAGTACGAAAAATACGATCTCCTGCGCCTAATAATCCAGGGGAAAATCGTAGGCCAACGCTGTCGGGGCAGGCGGAAAACATCATGGCTAAAGAATCTTCGGCAGTGGTGCGGCCTCAGCCCCCGAGCACTATTCCGAGCAGCAATGGACAAAATAAGAATGGGACATCTAGTTGCCGACGTTCTAGGAGGACATGGCACATGAAGAAGAAGAAGAATGATGCCGAAATCGAATCATCTAACAAAGTTTTCTTATTCAGACCACTTTGGTTGACTTTTCAAGTTAATTAGCATTTGATTTTTTATAAATATTCTTACTACCAATATGAGGATACATATTTTTTAAGAAACGAAAAAAGCGGGGGGGGGTCGTAAAATTAAACACCGACCTGGTGCTTTTTTTTATTTAGCACTACACACCACTGTTCATATCATTTATAACATCATGAGCCACACATAACTCGGTACATTTTATGTTTTTATTTTTATTATTATGGTTATATTTTTAAAGATTTTTAGAAAAAAGCACTAAAATCTCACAGTTACATAATTTCTAACACAGCCGAAATTAAAAGTGGCGTTTTTTGTTTTCTAATGTTTATTCAATCAAATGAAACTCCATGTATATAAAATTAGGTATAAGTTAACTTTAAAATTTTCAAAAAATATTCGCGATGCTTTCCTTAGTGAGTATTGATTTTAATATTATTATTATGATTTCAATTCTATTTTCGAAAATTTATTCAATTTTTCTCAACTTTGCTAATTTGTTTTAAATTGCTGGCTATTCTTATGTATGTTGGTTCCAAAAGCTCATACAGCGCAAGCTGATCTGCACTTAATATACACAGACCTAGTAACTAATAATTTTCTTTTGATATTTGAATTTAATTCTAATATAATAGTAATAGTTTTAATTTAATTTTTATTTCGGTATTTTGTACGCTACTGGTTTCAGCTAAGTTGGCCTGTGTACCCTTCGTTGGCTTGGTGCGTACGCACCATAAGACGATCATCTTACCAGGTTCTCTAGATTTGGCAAACTTGTAGTCTATAACTACCTCAAGTACTCGTGTTATGTAAAAACCATTTAACAATTACATTTGTAAAAACATTGTTAATGTTTCGACAAAAGTTATGACAAATACTTATAGTATAGCATTAAAATATTGAAGTACATACTTACAAATACGTGTTCCACCATTGTATAGGTATAATAATTTTAAAATCTTGATTCCTGAAATCGATGATTAAATTGTTTTCTAGTATGATTATAGATACATTAAATTAAACCACTCCAATTCGATCTTATCAAAATCTTAATCTTTTTGTTTTCTCACTAAGATAAACAATTAATTAATGATTGTGGCTGGGTATATATACGCGAATTCGATTTTGTAGGACAGTCATAAGTTGTTGTGTGTTCACCATGCTGTTCCTGACTATTGCTGCTGCCTTCTTGGTGTGCGCCAATGGTAACACATCAATGATTTTTTGTAACCACCCTTAAAATTTTTATTTTTGAAAGTGTTTGCTAATTTATTTCTGTAAATTTAGGCGCTGTCCTCCCACCTGTACCAATGCTTGATGGACGCATCGTTGGAGGTACCCCAGCTACTATCAGTGACGCTCCTTACCAAGTAGCTTTGTTGATGGACTACTGGGGCACTGGATCCTACTCTCAATCTTGCGGTGGTTCCATCATCAGCAGGAACGTCATCTTGACAGCTGCTCACTGCACTGACGGGTATTTACCTGATTTATTTACATATATGTATTGCATGATCCTTTATATATTATAAAAAAAAATACATACGGAAAAATTTCGAATAGATCCCGAGCTGCCCAATGGAGAATCCGAGCTGGATCCTCCTTTCATAACTCCGGCGGACAAGTCATCCAAGTCTCCAGATTCACCCAACACTCTGGATTCAACTCTCGATTGGATAACGATGTTTCCCTCCTCTTCTTGGCCACTCAATTGACTTTGGGAAGCGGTGTTGCCGTCATCAACCTCCCATCTCAAGGACAAACCGTCGCTGATGGCGCTTCTGCTTTCGTCACCGGTTGGGGAGCCCTCACTGTAAGTAAAATATTTCAATACATTGTTAAATCAAATGGTTAAAAGTGCATTAAAAAATATATTTTATGAATTGCAGGAAGGTGGAAACTCACCCACTCAATTGTACAAGGTAACTATCCCAATTGTTAACCAAAACCAATGCGTCAATGCTTACTCTTCGTTCAACCCAGTCACCAACAACATGATCTGCGCTGGACGATTGGGAGTTGGTGGTCAAGATGCTTGCCAAGGAGACTCTGGTGGCCCACTTGCCGTCAACAATGTTCTCATTGGTGTCACTTCATGGGGAAGTGGATGCGCTCGACCTCAATACCCCGGAGTATGGGCTAGAGTACCCATGTTCAGAAACTGGATCAACTCCAACATGTAAATTGTCGCAACAAAACAATTTTACATGTAAAACAGCTTTAATTAATTGTGTGTATTCAACCATAAAAAATGTATACCGACTGAATTATAAGGAATAAAAACCTTCAACACACATTTTTTTACTATTATTAAAGTACATATAGGTACTAAACCTAACCTTTTCCTAAACAAACAATACCAAAATATATTTCTAAACATACAATACAAAACAAAAATCTTTAAAAATAAATAAAGCTTGTTTTGTTGAATATCATTCAGTTGTCTGCAAAAATGGTCAAAGATGTAAATGAAAATAATCAAAAACTTGGAAATTTTGGTAAAAAATATTCATATCTACATAAGTACATATGTATATCTACAATGTACTTGGACATACATATCTTTGACTCTGATCCATGTATTGACTTAATAAATATCTCTAGTTAATTTTAAAAAAATCATGTCGATTTATAAATCTCCTGAAAATGATGAGGATATTTAAAAAAAATCACGACTCCTGCAAATGGATTGTAGTGCAAGATATAAATTGTTTTCAAATCTTGCGTATCTGTTTGAAATTAAAAAAAAAATGATCAAGTTATTTGGGCCATTATAATTAAAAGTGGCATAAGTCCACTTTTCTTCATTTCGAGAAATATTTCGCAAAACATTAAATATACTGTTTTGCGTTTAACTATATTTTAAAATACTGATGGCTTGGAATACGTTTATTCTTTTTTCCGAGATGTTGATAGCAATTTGTGAAGTAAGTCAACCAAAAATAGTGTTTTTGAACTGAAAGTTGGACTTCCGCCACTTTCAAATATAATGGCTCATATGCTAGTATGTTATTTGTCATCAGGTTTCAAAATTTTTTCTCTTCATACATAAGCATATATGTACGTAGTAACAATATATGAAGTTACTGATTTGATCTACGTTTTCATGATTTAGAAAAAAATGTATATCGATATCTTGGTGCACAGATTGTATGTCCATTTTTGAATTTGTATCGAATTTTAAGTTTGTAGATGCTGGAGTAATTCAGACTTTTCCTTTTAAGGTAATTTATATATACCATATAAATTACCATATAAAATGGAGAAAATATATGTGCACCAAGCCATCGATATATTCAATAAATTTTATTGAACTGTGATCTATCAGCTGAGTTGAGATTGTAGATTATTTTGCATACCTTAAATATGCTTTAAGATCGGAATTAATCAGTATTTTTAAATTTATTTTTTAAATCTGGCTTTACCTTTTTAATTTTCACATTCACAGTTGGTATTCTTATTACTTTAGATTTCTAAGATTATATAAAATTCTCAGTGATATGTACTTCAAATAGTAACAAAAAATATTCGATATTTAAAACTGATAAAATTTCATACTACGTATATGCGTATTAATAAAAATGTATTGAAATTTTTCCTTTGCTCGTGATTTACAATACAATAATAACAGTGTAAGTGTTACTAACAGCAATATTTTGGAATGTACATACATAGGTTTGTTATTCGCATTGACTTTTATCATATTTGAAATAATCGTATCATTCTGATTGTTATCAAAGTGGCTCAGTATCATTTTTTTCTTTCATCAAAACTTCAGTGTCGACTTGTGATGCAATTGAGACTAACGAACATTATTTGTTGCAATATGTTTCTTATACTACTTGTTGCTACGTGTTTGTTTGGCGTTCAAGGTAAATCACATCAAATGAAGTATTAAAGTATTGGAACTGTTTATAAGCCCATAATTTCGTTAATTCTAATGATTCCATTTCAAAATACAAGTTAAACCCTTTTGTATATGTATTCAATATACAGCTTCTGAGCCTAATCTTAATAATCGTATAATTGGTGGTGATTATGCAAACATTTATGATGCTCCACATACAGCAGCTATATTATTGGATAAAGAAAGCATCGGTTCTTTTTGGCCGGTCTGTACTGGAATAGTGATCGGTGTCAGAACTATCTTAACAGCAGCTCAATGCACTAACGGGTAAGGTTTATAATTGAAGATATGCGATTAGAATGTAATCATATTATAATCCGAATTTCTTTTAGAACTTATGGTTCACAATGGTTGGTCCGGGCCGGGACTCCATATCACAATTCTGGTGGACAATTAAGGTTCGCTTCGTATCTTGTCCAGCACCCCGACTTCAATAGCAATTACGATAATGATATTTCAATAATAGTTGTGCAACAAGACTTCATTTTGGGAGCTGCTCTTGCTATTGGGACGTTGCCTAACGAAGGAGAAATTGTTCCTGGGGGCGCAATCGGAGTTCTCAGTGGATTTGGACCAATATTCGTAAGCGATGCATATTTACTTTCTATATAATAACATATTTTGATTTGTAACCCATTCCACGTACCGTTTAAATTACAGGAAGAAAGTGTTTTTGGGAACCACATGTACATTGTGAAAGTCCCCATCATCAATCAAGAAGAATGCGTCGCAGCATATACATCATACAACCCCGTCACGGATAATATGATCTGCGCTGGTGATTTGGAAAATGGGGGCATAGGTCCTTGTCAAGAAGACCTCGGTGGTCCCTTAGTCGTTAACAATGTCATCGTCGGTATCACGTCTTGGTCTTTAGGGTGTGCAAGACCAAAATATCCAGGCGTGTGGACCAGAGTCTCCAAATACAGGGCGTGGATTGATGAAAATTTGGTATAAATTTAATATTATATATTCTGTATATTTGACATTTTAAATAATTTATATGCTTATGTACTCCAATCTATTCAATATACCCATGTACATATGTAATTCAAAGATTTTCCCTGGAAAAAAATAAATGATTAATTAATTGCATTCAAAGTATGTACATACACATTTGTAAAGAAAATGCACACACGTACATATGTAGTAGTTGATAGTTGAAAATTTGTATATATTTTCTGAAAAATGAGAATTTATAATTTTTTTATATTTAAATATTTTATTTATTTTATAATAAATGAAAGTTTTCGTGTAAAGTTTTATTTAGTTTTTAATACATTTATAAATAATCCACTCGAAATAAACTATTCAGCTAACGATTCTATATTCGTTTTCTTTGAAATTATATTTATTTTTTCTATATAAGTCGACCTCTATTAATAAATCTTTTAAATTATCGTAAAACATTTTAAAGCATTACATTTCAAATTTTAATTTTAATTCAATTAATAGATGGCGATATGTCTCATTTTATCGATGTTTAATTTTTATCAATTAGATAATATTGCATGTTGATCGATTATAATGTATTATTATCAATGATATACGTAATTATTAGATTATTATGGTTCGAATGTCGTACATGTACATATTATAATGTATTTTATTATTATCTTTTGTAATGTATTTTATTATTTGTTCTGTTTTGATTTAAGACTGTTGGTTTTCCTTTTAAAATAAAATAAAATATGCAATACAAGGCTTGCGGATACACTTAGAATATTTTTATATTTAAAATATGAATTATTATGTATGTACATATATATTTACGTATAAGCATATGTATTATATGCGATAGAATCGGGTGATTTTCTATTTATACAGCTATCTGCGAAAATTTTCCGTAAAGTAATATGATTTTCGTCGCGGGCAACTTGTGCTCAGAGTTGAATTTACATATTTCTCGCATCAATCAATGGCGGGAGCAGAAAAACGAGAGGACCCGAGAAGGGTGAGCAACCCAACCCAACCCTTGGCTCCGACTTATGAAACGTAGAACTTTCTTGGTCGCAAAATACTCCATACATTTCACACAAAGGTGAAAGGCAACAAGACCACATATGTACATATATACGTATAATATATTATAGCGTCAAAAATTCCTGTACGTAATCCAAAATCGATAAATCCAATAAATCTATCAATAGTTTATCAATTTCGATCACTCACATGTTTTCAGTGACAGTGTCCACAGAGGATTTTGCTCCCAAACAATCACGCCCCTCCCCCCTCCACCCACGCCATATCTCAATTTAGCTTGGCTAACATTTGTTACCTGTCAACAATAAGATAATTCTCTCTTCTCACTGACCAACTTGAAGAGAAAGCTCTCCATCTATTCTTGGCCAGTAAACAGGACTGTCCTTAGACTTTATGTGTAGTTGCGAAAGAACACTCTGGATTGAGCCCATAAGCATACACTTGAACGGCAGTTTTGGGTATCGTTTGATGCTTCGCAATATTGCTCTTTTTATAGTATTCGATTACAGATTCGCGATTAAATCTAAACAAAATCTGCTAGCTCGAAGATAAAAGGTAAAAATGCAATCCAATTCAAAAGAATTACTCTCAATGGGTGCGTAATCAGGAAACCCCTAGATCGTTAGCGTATACCTATAACTGTAGACTCCAGATTACAAAAGTACGTCAATTTATAACATTGAAAGAAGTCCTTTTAAAATAAAAAAAATACATTTATAACCACTTTCGCATTTGCAATAAATACACTATATCAACATTTGAAAAAATTTGTGATAAAATTGAATATATTATATAAATTGAAAACTCCGAATGCTGATATTCAACATAACACGAGGGCGATACGTGATATTCGAGAATATTAGGATAATCAAAATCGCAACGTTTGACCCGGATCACAAAGTACACAAAGCGAATGAGAGCCTTCTCGAGATTTTCACGGAAAAGCTCGCACAGCGTCTGGCAATAAACTTTCTTATAAAGTTTGTGAAATGTTTGGAGCATGCGTACTACGCTACAACCCGTCCCTTTCTTTCTCATTTCCCGTCCCATTATTTTAACTCTGACCTTGGAGTTTTCCCATAATTTTTCTTTACTCTTTCCGGCATACGAGAGTGCGAAGCCCTAAAAAAAATCGAGTTGAAATGGACCAACCCGTGCGGAATCTTTGAATTCGTTTGTACACTCACTCTGTCCAAACAATTTATTCGTCATGCAATATTTTTACCGTTCTATTTTGATGAGCATCTTAATTTTGAATGAATCACGCTAAAGCCGTAAATTGAAGAAATACCAAAAAATATGCCGATGTGTTTTCCAGTATCTAAAATGAAACCGAATATTTGAATAATGATTAAATATTTATTTTACGGGATATAATTCCCGCTTGGTTTAATAGACGATAGGGGGAAGGGGGGTGATGAATGAAGGTGGAAGTGTGAGGATTGTGCGGGAAAATTGTGGTAGGAGAGAGGTATGTACAGTTTTATGAGCGGCACAAAATCGTAAAGCATCACTCTTATATTTATATTGGTCGGTGTAATTTTCCTCAAAGTGAACCCAAACGTCTGAAAAAGGTCGGATCCGTGGGATGAGAAGAAGCGAGGGGAGTGAAGGGAGGGGCAAGATAAATATACAGCCAAAATAATGGTCCTTTGTCGGAGAGAGGGAGGAAGTAGAAGCGAACCAAAGCAAAAAGCAGTGATGCAGAACCAACAAAATATTAATTTAAAAAATGTAACTAACCTTTAAAAAGACTTTTTCTCTTAAGGACAGTAAAAAATAAAATAAATTATACTCATTTAAAAAAATTATATTAAATATAATAACAATCTAAAATATTAAACAGTGTGGCAAACATATTATGTACTTTTTTTGTCAATTTCTCTAGTTGAGTATCGCTGTGAGGAGAGCTGGGTTCGCCAGTGGATTTATGGAGGTCACTTTTGCGGGTGTGGAAATCCGAATGGAAAAGCGATACCTTTCGAGCCACCATGGTGGCCCAAGCAAACTGAAGGACCTATATTACAATTATGCGGTCCGAGCCCGGAAAACACCATTAGAGCTCACCCTGCGAACTCGCGGCTTTTCCATTTTCAATTAAGCCCAACGCGTTCCTAGAATTCGCGACTGTAAAATTTCAAACAGAGCCATAAGACTCGATCTTAAATCGAAAATCATCTCCTATAAATTAATTCTAATATATATATATATATATATATATATATATATATATATATATATATATATATATATATATATATGTAAATATATATATATATATATATATATATATATATATATATATATATATATATATATATATATATATATATATATTATTTATATTTCACACATACCGTGTTATGATGTGTCGGTATAATGAGGTGGTTATAGCTAATTATGTTGTATTCATTCTTGGCGAGTCGGAAGAAACTGAAAACGAGCGCGTCGAGAGGTCGTCAAAAAGTTGGATTCAAAACAAATAGATTGAAATTGATAGCCCAGTGTTATTTATGCGCGACATCTTCACGCTCGTTTTCCCCACTTTTCTTCTGTTTATAAATACGCATTTAGTTATAAATAGGCCATTGAACGAGTGCGTTACAATGAAGCGGCGCTAAACGTCCCGACACTCTAAATAGCTACTGACAAATTAACTCCTACTATAGCGACGGCTATACGAGTATGTTGACGCGCGTGTGGAAATTTTTGATTTTTCCGACATAAATACTATAAATTCCGGTATTTCTTCAAATTAACATTATTTTAGACTAGCTTTAAATGCTTTTATTAATGCTAGATGGTTTTTTAAATTTCACTTATTAATCTACAAGTCGTTGAAAGCCAACAGAAAACAAAAAATTCAAAACCACACATTAACACATTTCAATTTAAATATTATAGAAAATGGTGATGGTAGTAATATCTGCTACGTTATATATATTAAAATATGTAAAAAAGTAATCGATCATTTTTCAGCATTCATTTTCAATATATATAATAATATAGGTAAATAAACTTATGAAGATAATCATTTTAAAGCGTTCAAACTGGTTGCCGAAAGTCTGGGTCTAAATACACAATCATCTGATGCATTCTTCGTACCGGTACAGTATTGGTCCGAAGCCAAAAAGACTAAAATATAAAAAAATACCATAAGCGTAAGAAAAACGAACAACTAACTCCCTCTCAAAATTAGCATATGGTTGAATCGTCAACGCTCACTGCCCAGAAAGAACGAGAGAAAGAGAGCGAGAGAGAGAGTGGGAGATTAACGTGTCAGAGTACCGCACATTTCAGATTCAATTCCAAGCTTAACCCAATTTTAAAACGACTATTTATAAACAGACGATTTCAGATTATTTTTGCATCAGATCCTTCGTTTAAGAAGGCCTGGACTTCGTTTAAATTGTAATGGCGCATAGTAGCATTCTTAGCGTCCTAACAAACACAAACTCAAAGATAAATTATATTTTCGTTCATTTTTTAATTGATTTTATTGTACTAATCGCCAATTTTGCATCACGAAGAACGTGTCTCCACAATCACGACGAATTAATATATATGAGACAATGAATTGTCCCAAAGAACCGACTTGAAGTATTTCAATAAACACTTTCATTCACAATGTGACACGATTCCCCCATAAATTGACACATACAAGATCACGATTTTATCCTTTCCCTCTAAAAGTCTATAGCATCTTTTAAATATTGAAGAAAAATGACGAAATCCTATTCGATTTCGATAGCATACAACTCATAAATATTTATTTGATTATTATTCGCACAGGTCACAGAACTTTGACGATGGCACGCGGTCGTTAATCAAACACCATTCAACACCTCAATTACGTTAATATTATGGTAACACGGTGGGTGATTTATTCATTTTCAAGCATAAACGTTACAAATCTTTCATTTGAAATAATTCAAAATAAATAAATGCCATATAAATTAAGCTTTAAATACAGTTTGAAAATATAGTATATTTATTGTTTCAATTAGCCAGTGTACATTCTTTGTATTGACTTATTTGTCTGAATTTTCCGAGAAAATATTTCCATTATTTCTTAAGTTGTCATCTCATCCTACGATAAGTATAAGTACATATATCAACTGTTTTTAACCATTGTTTTTAAGACAATCTACCGTTACATATGAAATAACTATTTGGTCACAACACCCCTGAATGACATTCAATATGCACTTATATGTACATATATAAAAGAATTCGAAAAATCTCAAAATATCGTTTATAATTTGTCTTCAATTTCTTTTTTGAATAATTGAGCTGTTTCTACCTAAATTTCTAAAATACATAAATATGTATATAAATAGAAGGGAACTTTGAACGTGATTCCACTTATAAATTTGTCATGTATGCATATGTGTTACATACATACATATGTACATATGATTAAATATGTATATTGAAATAAATATTGAGAAATCACCAGTGATCATTATAAAAAATATGACGCAACGCCAATAATTTTTTTTTGCCTAAATGCTTGAAATCCAACAAAGCCCGAAAAAGTCGAAATATTTGACTTATCAAAAGCGCGCCAATATATGCATGCGCTTAACGGCGGCTACGGTAGTAAAATTTTATTTAATAACCGTGCATAAATTAATTTTATTTATATTTTTGAAGATTTTATTGACGAATCAATAAAAATTCAACTTTTGATCTGCCGCTTGTTGGCATTTTTTCGGCAAATAAAAGTAGATGGCGTTAATTACTATTTTCTGTAATATGCGTACATACATACATATGTATATGTATGTATTTACATAAATATGCGTATACCTTAATCCGAGGTCGTGATATGTCATTACAAATGAAGGATAAAAACAAACTGAATATTTAAATGCAACGGCAAAAAAATATTGCGAATCAATGTTGTTTGTGTAAAAACAAACACATTTGTCAAATGATTTTATTGTCGTGCATAATGAACAGGTTTTATAAAGATTAACCAAGTTTATTGATGTATAACTAACTGAAAGTAGAGAGCCTTTTTTGTTAAATTTTATATTAACTTTATATGTTCAATCTTAGTGTACATTTCGTACATTCATGAACATACTAGTTTAATCAAACATAATTCAATCTGGCCAGTTATAGTGTACACAAATATCATGCTCGTGTATGAACAAAATATCATGCTCGTGAACAAACCGGAGTGAACATTTGGACTGTAACATATGCATTTTTTTTTAAATATATAATTGAGAGGAATCGATTAGCGTATAAAAATATATTGAATCAAAATATTATAATACATTGAGTCGATTTCAAAGTACATGTTTCAAACGCTCACTTAATATAAAATTTTGTATTATAGATTTGCCAATTTCGACATATATATATATATATATATATATATATATATATATATATATATATATATATATATATATATATATATATATATATATATATATATATATATATATATATATATATATATATATAAATATATATGTATATATATATATATATATATATATATATATATATATATAATCCAAAAAAAATCCTTATATTTATTTGTATATAATATGCACATCGAATTAGAGGAGTTAAGTGAGAAGAAAAGAGGAAAGGAAAGGGTGAACGACGTAGGACGATGTGTTGCCTTTGCCTTTAAGTTTCGTGAAATGTTTCAGCATTCAATTCACTACCATCCGCAAAGAAGTTTTACTTCAAAAATTGCGGTTATGTGGAATTTTCTTTATTCATCAGTAATCAATGAATTTGGTCACTCAATTAAAGTTGATCATTGACTAACTGAGGCCTGATTAAAAAAATCAATCATCCCCTAAGATATAATCAGATATTTAAATTGAGACTTAGTTCACGGTAGCTGCAAGCATGTTAAATACGACAGATCCAACTTTAATCACCCGACAACAATCTGACTACTTTCATCAACTCGGAATGATATATATGTACATACATAAGTTGGTAAACACGACCGATAATACATCACCACCGAACGAGCGCCACAATATGAACTGCTATTATAAAATATTTACAAAATTTGGCAGTTGAATCCATGATTTACAATACATACGTACATACATATATATTCTTATATGCTAACATTATAATAATATTATTTTCGTTCAATATTTCACGACGGCAAAGCGGTGACGCGCTTTGATGCGCCGCAAGTAACGACCCGACCAGAATAAACCGGTGTCTGGTCTGGCCAATATGCTGGGTCACACCTTACCCAGTCCCCCGATGAGACCAGATCCTGACCAGAGACCAGACAACAAAATAAAATGGACCGCAATCGATCGATCGGACTCTTTGAGAGGCGGCGATCCGGGTCGATGTCATCATCTTGCATATATTGTGTATCGCATTCTCCGTGTTGAATCATCAAACTCAAATGATGAATTCACACACTGATTATTATTGGTATGAGATGATTTTATATTACATAGCTTTGTTTTTTCAATTTAATTTAAAGGTGCATCTCAATGGAAACGATACGTGACAATTGTGCCTTAAAAATGACTATAGATCCAAGATTATCAAGCTATTTATATTCATAAATAGAGCAAGAATGATACATTTATAAAAATTATAATTAGTTGAACTAGTGACTTACAGTTAGTCCAAAGAATTGCGTCAACGTTCTGTAATTGGTCGTAATAATCGAAACTACATACATACATACATATAGTAAATTCCAATAATATTTATTAAACAAATGTAACAGGGATGACAACGATAAAATCAATGAATCTTTAAAAACAAACAACTCTAACATTTTCATTTCGTCAACAGAATGAAATAAGTATTTTTATATAAAATTATAAGGCCACATCCCATAGTAGTTGGTAACCATGTTATACAGTTAATTTGGTTACTATTACCCCCATCCTGCCAGTCGGTGTTCGCACGGGAGTGTGCTTAGACCAGAGTTAAGTGGAGCGAACCAGTGGTAGCTGAGAGTCGCCGCCATTTTCCCCGCGTAACGCTGTTGATGTAAATGGCTTCGTAAGTGATCTCCAGCGAAGACAATACCTCACCACTTGTCCATCATCGACGAAGGTGAATGTCGTGATCTAATCAGGACCCTATAAAATATCATCTCGCATGTCTTCCTGCAAAGTCCGCTTGTTGAATAATGATCAGCTGATGCTCAATTCCGGATGAAATAACTATAAAATGGCTTATAACCCCGAAACCAAAATAAACTTCAAAAGGTGAATACTGAGCATTTATTTTATTTAAAAATAATTAAAAAGTCGATACTATTCTTAAAAAAGACATGAAAAAAATCTACTTTTTTTCGATTGGTAGGAGGTACAGGCCATTTATTAAAATTTTGTTAGCATTTTGTTTAGTTACCATTTATTTTATTTTGAAGCTGAAGGGGTCTGTTGGGCCTGACGGTGTGCCCCCTGACGTATTAAAGGCATTCTGTGATTCGCTCTTAGAGCCTCTTCAGTTTATTTTTAACCTTATTCTGGGTTCTGGTAATTACCCTGAAAAATGGAAATTATCTAGAGAAAATTACAGACCTATTGCTATCATCTCGGCTATTCCCAAAATTTTCGATAATATCCTTCACCGTTTGATTCTTTTGCAGTTCAAAAGATTGTTGTGTGATGAGCAGCATAGTTTTTCACCATGTCGTTCCACTACCACTAATCTTGCCTGCTTTTCATATTATACCATGTCTAAAGTTGACCGTGGACGACAAGTTGATGTAGCCTACTTTGACTTTCGAAAAGCATTTGATCTTGTCAACAATGACGCTCTTATGATCAGATTACTGTTACCATCTTATAATGACAGACTTTCTTTTTTCCATATTGCAAGTTTGTCTCAGCGTAGAAGGGTTTCTGATTTGTTAATTTTATATAAGATTGCTAATGGTATTCTTGACACATCTGTTTTAAGCGAGATTAATTTTAACGTTAATGCCCGATTTTCCAGATGCACAAATCTTTTTTATCCACCTATTTGTCAAAGCAACACCTCTTTCAATAGTGCAATCGTTCGTATATGCCGTATTTACGATAGCTTAGATGATTGTCCTGACCTCTTTAGTGACTCTTTTAGTATTTTTAGGACAAAGGTGAAGAAAATAATATGTGGTTGATTTGCTTCTTCACCCTTATAGTCTTTCTTTTTCTTTTTTACTTTATCTGTATCTTTTTCTTTATCTGTTTCTTTTCTTTTTTTTTAAATCTTGATGTTTTTGTAATTTTACTTTTTTATATCACCATGTGGTGCTCACTGTAAATGGAATATTATATTTTTATTTATGTTTATTATTATTTTTTGTCTCATTATACAACTTTCTTTTTATATTTTATTCTGTATGTGTGCCTATTTAAATAAAATAAAAATAAAAAATAAAAGATTAGCTGAAGTGGGCTTTTCTCCACGTCTTTTTAAACTCTTTGCTTCTTATCTTAGTGATAGGAAGCAATTTGTTAGATATGGTATTTATGAATCTCCTTCATTTTTTACGCGATCTGGTGTAACTCAGGGGTCCACCTTAGGCCCTTAGACTATTTACAATAGTCATTAATAACCTCCCTAAAGTACTACGCAATGCTTCATGTCTCTTGTTTGCAGACGACGTTAAACTATTCTTTGCTGTTAAGGATGAGAGGCAAGCCTCTCTCCTTCAAGCTGATATTAACGTTGTTTTAGAGTTCAGTTCCAGTTTAGGGCTTGAACTGAATACTAGTAAATGTGCCATTATGAGTTATGGACGTGCGAATTCGCTCTATTGTCACGGATATTCCATTGGATCCGTATTGTTGAAGCGCGTGGAATCAATGGTCGACTTGGGTATCACTTTTGATCCTCAATTCACCTTTAACAATCACATCAAGACAATCGCTGACGTTTCCTTTCGTCGACTTGGATTTGTCTTGAGATATGCTAGATTATTCTCCAACCCCTTGTCTTCTCGCTTGCTTTTCAACTCGCTTGTTAGAAGTAAGCTAGAGTATAATGCAATTGTGTGGAATCCGCATGAAGCAAACTACTCTCTTATTATAGAAAAAGTGCAAAAAGCATTTCTTCGTTTTCTTTATAAGAAAGAGTATGGGTACTACCCATATCTCAATCCTACTCCTTTCCTTTTGGGCATGCTTGGGTATAATTCCCTTGAACTTCGGAGAAACTTCTCGTTAATTCGTTTCGTTCTCCAGCTATTGCGTGGTAATACGTCATGCCCGTTGTTGCTGGAACAGTTGGGACTTTATGTCCCTAATAATTATGTGCGTGGTAGACATCATCATTTGATGGTTGTACCTGCTGATCGCACAGTTCTTTTTCGAATGGCCCCTATTCCAAGAGCTATTCGACTTCTCAATGAAATCGTTGCTGCTGTCCTTGAATGTGATATTTTCCACCTCGGGGAGCGTAGATTATCGGATATTATATTAACATATTTATCTGGTAACTTACGCTCATCATTACTTTCTTAATTTGAATGTGATGAATGAGTGGAATCTTAATCTACTCTCTTCCATTTGGGCCTCGCAGTGATTTTATTTTTTATTCATATTTTGTTTTATTTTATTTTACTTTTTCTTTCTCCTTTGTACATTTTTATATACTATTTTAATTTTGTTCAGTGTAAACAAAGAATGGGATTTATGGATTTTATTTTTAATTTTTACACTTTTGTTATTTTTTTTTCTCTCTGAATGATGTATTATTTTCCTTTTGTTACTTTTTTTTTATTATTTTATTTTTCCATGTTTTCTGCTTTTGCTTTTTTCCTTTATTTACAGTTTACTTGTTTTTATATAATGTTTTTATATCTTTTTCAAATGTAGGCCATTGTGGCGCATTAGGTTCTTCCTGTAATGCCACAATGGTCCAAAACTATTAAATAAATAAATAAATTAAAAAAAAAAAAAATCAGTGATTTTTTTCAATTTAACGTTCCCTTGATAATATGAAAGTTTTCTACTAGGTGTATTGATTAAAATCCCATATTCGCTTTTCTCTTTCCGGCCTAATATACATACAAAATCCAAAAATAAATATAAAATGTAAAGTAATTTGTTAAAACTGAATAATATGACTAAATTTAAATAAAAATTTGTTGAGCCCACACTTCTACTTTTCAACAATTTTCATGAATGCAGCACAAAATCGAGTCATAGAAATTAAGAACACATCAGAGAAAAAGAGCTTAAATTTATAAACACACAAAAACCATTTGAAAACAAAATCAATCAGAATAAGAGAATAAATTAGAACTAGACGCAATTAGAATAGTTCTTAAATACAGAGACTTGATACAATGTCATAAAAACAACATTAAATTCAATTCATTTTGTATTTAAAACAAACTAAAGTTTCGCGAAACGCTTGAGAAGCTTCGTAGCAGATGCCACTATTAGACGTGTAAACATATCAATTTGTTGAATATCAAAAGCGTCTGAGCGATTCGCTTCCTCTAATTATTCGACACTCTCGAACAACACAGGAATGCGAGAATATTTGAACGAACTCGAAAATATATTACATTACAGTCGTTCTCAATCGTTAAATTCGCAAATAAATAATTATACACTGCGAAAGAGTACACACTTTTAATTACATAGAAACGAGTGCACGTGAGAAGAGTGTCGAACACGAGACAATGGTCGTTAACAATTGAATCGACAACACAATTATATATGTCATTGAAATAAATAATACAATGTCGAATAGATATACTTCCTGATTCAGTGCTATATACTATTAGTGCTTTATTTATTTTTTCGTATGATTACGAATAATTCACACGTAGAGATTTACGATATAATATTACCAAAATTAATGTACGTGCCAACTTCTTAAAAATACGTAATTGAATTTCATCGCGACACTTGAACAGATAACAATCTATACATACGTTATAAAAATATTTTCTAAGCATTGAAATTTATCAATATTATTAAGAAAATTAATCTCCAAAAATTAGCAATTAACAACTGATATATCTACATATGTATGCACATCTATACTCACCACTGTAACTAGTTGATACATAACAAATTGGAGTTTTTTTTTTTTCATATAAGATCGATGGTGTTATACGTTTTTCGTTATAATACTATTTTCGTTATAATACTAGTGTTAGTTTACGAAAGACAGTCAAAGAAAGAAAAATAGACATTTTACTCAGTTGAACAAATGAAGACATAAAAATGAAAATGGGCAAGATCAATAAAATATACTAAAAAAATGGACAGCCGAGGGAAGAAAATATATAAAATAACATAAAGGTAGGCAATTTTTTTCTTCCATTCTTAATCTGTTTAACACACTCGTCATTTTGGAGCAATCTGTTAGATGATAGTGCATGGTTAATTAATGTATAATAAAAAAAATTATAAATATATATTATATGTGCATACCATGAAGGCCTAAAAGGTAAACCCCAATACGCTTCCCTGGACAATTATAAAGATCGATAAACAAATTATATTTAAAAAGTATCATAGAGACATCTATTGAAAAATTCGATAATATTTATATTTCGAGAAATACATACATTATAAAGAGTGGGTAGCATTTAATAATATCAGAAAATTCGAGATGTTATAAACTCGAATTTGCGAGAGATAAATAAGATATATTTATGTACATATGTATATACAAAAAAAAACTTCATCTATTGTTTCTACGTACAGAGATAAAGTAGATATGGGTAGATATCTCGTCGACTTAATCATCATAGTAGTCTTTCCAGAAACATTTTCAAATATCTCTACTACAATGTTACGACGTATCTCAACTTTTAATTCAATATTAAATGCAAATAAATTATTTTAAAAATAATTAATACCCTAGAATTTTCAATTTAAAAGGTTTTGGTATTATTACATACATTATTTTGTTTTATTCATATACATACATATGTATGTATATGCCAGAAAAACCTAACAGGTAAGCCCCAATGCACTTTCCTTGCCAATTACAAACAATTATACAATATCATAGAAATATAAAAGGTAGCATTTCATAATATCAGCAAATATGAGATGCTAATAAACTTGAATTTGCGAGAGATTCATAAGATATGTACTTATATATACATGTATATGTATATATATATATATATATATATATATATATATATATATATATATATATATATATATATATATATATATATATATATATATAATTTAATGGTCAAACTCAATAATGCTGGTGCTTCACATCAACCAGGAAGGATTACTGTCCCGACATAACATCGTCTTGCAAAAATTCCATCGATGACAGTCAAACTGCACTCAGCAGCCATTCTTGCAAAAATGCTGATATTATTGATGTAGAATCACAAATAATAATACTATCGTAAAATCAAATTTATTTCTATCTCAGAACATTACAAATACATAGAAAATAAAACCATCCTGCAATTAAATTTATATTGATAAAAAAAAATCGGATTGAAATTACTTTGTTTTGTGGATGAAAAGGAATGCCAGATTTGAATAAAAGATACATAACAAAAGCTGCAAAATACCCAAATGTCAACATATGTACAGATACATATTTATGTATTGCACTGTGCGGCATTGAAAAGTACAAACGAAATTATCCCTTACTCGTTAAGAATAACGTATTCAATGACTCAGCCTAACAATTTCAGTATCAGTATCGGATAAAAACATTGAAATGTGAAAGAGTAAAAGAATTTCTTTTCAGCTTCCAGCCTCCAAGGCGGCCAGGACGCAAACACGTGTGTGAAGTCGAAGATAATTCTAAGAAAATTAGGTTAACGAAACATCGACTTCTCCAGCATCTAGTTTCGTAAAATAATTTCAAACTTGAAAATATGTCATTAAAAAATTTATATTTGATTTTCGAGTATTTGACTGAAATATTCGGTTATCGAGTAGCTTAAACAAAAGGCCGAGTACATCCGAGTATCGAGTACTGGAACTCTACTCCTAACAAACTCGAAAGTCGAGGTAATATATGTACGTGTCTTTGTGTGATTGCTTATTCGTTCGATATTATTATTTTGACAAGTATATCCGACATTTGTTCAAATGTGGCAATCACTGTTATCGATTTCTGTCAAAACTACGCCAATACAAGGATAAAATATCACCGAACATACTCCAGGGGATGAGTTTTGGGAAGGATTTGTTGGCATAGATTAGGCATGCCAGCAATTTATTTTTGCATGTGTTTAATTATCGTGCCGCGTACCATTCTGCATGTCTGTATCTTTAAACCGTTTCGTTTCACATCCAGCATGAACTTGACTCCCTAAAAAGTTAAAACTTCAGAAAACACTATACGGACGCCACCAACCACATCCGAAAAGTTCGAACATCGCTATATATGCATACATATGGGTTTAAAATGAGAGGAGTCATCATCGGAATAAGTAGGTATTCTGATTGGAAGCACGCAATCACCGCGAGCCCCGGTCCACATTTAGATCGGCCAATCTAGCGGTATGCACACACACAAACACACCACTGGCTAAATGTAGTCGGTATATTTTGAAGTCGTCATACCTGAGCGTATTAGAAACGATAAATGAGAGCGTCGTCGGGCCGTTCCGGGAAATTGCCAAATAATGCGTCTACCTTGAGATGAGCCCAATTTTTCAGCAAAAGATGTGTGTGCGCTCGCATGTGTTTTAGCGCGAGAATGCTAGTGTCATAGACACAGTTGCGTAAATGTTTTCGTATGCAATCCAAGGCCCCGGAGTCAGTTTGTTTTGATCGATTTCTGAAAATACATCATCGTTCGTCAGCCGCCTTCCAACATGTGTCTTTATAATATTGTGACACAATATGTATAAATTATTATCAGTATATTTCTACGCAGAAAGTTATAAAATTTTATAATTAATAACAATAAGTTGCTACCACGAAACACATTTTCCTATGTATGACCAATATGTTCTCAATATGATATTACTAGAGACTAGAGACACGTATTTTAAGCTTTTTGCGATAGATGCTTAAATTCGTATAAATGCTAATAAATGCGAAATTAGTTAAATATGTGAATAGATGCTAAAATCACAAATATTATGGAATGAATATTGACGAATATTGGCAGATGCTGGCGAATAGATAGATGGCTAATGTAACAAAATTTATTGTTTCAAAAATTGGGTGAACTATTCAATCCATCTATGGCAGGTTCAAAATTCGCAATTTATATTTTAAAAAGAAAGTTTTGTTTTTTTTTTAAATTACCGTTGTTTAACGCATTAACGGAGGCTCAATGTTGTAAGGATATAAGCATTTTAATAAACAATGATAGGTAATATAGAAAGTGGATTCGATCCACCTCAGATATATTACTATTATTGATGGCAACAAAAGTTCAATATGTAGAGTTTGGTTGTGCTGCTCTAAGATCAATTTGGTGTCCAGTTAATAGTGTAGATGTTGAAAGATATTTCAGTAAATATTATTTAATTAAGACTGATATGACGCATTGTGGCAGCCTGTTAGACCACATTGGTCATTCATTTGTTTTTGTTATTGCAATTTTTTATTCATTTTTATTATAATAATAAAATAAAAAATAAAATAGAAAGTGTAAGAACCGATGGAAACATGCTCAATACTTTTTTAAATAATTTTTAATTTGATATTGTATATTCATGTTTTTTGTCTTTGTATTTATCATTTTATATTTTAATCACAAAACATTTTAGTAATTTTCTATTATTTTTTAATAGTTGTGTGTGTTATCTTTAAATTATGTATATGTTGTGTTATCTTTAAATTATTAAAATTCATAGAAATTTTTAATATTTTAAATTAAAGGCTAATAAAAATCGATGCTAACATTAAACATTTTGAATGCTCTAAAACAACGCTAAAATGCATTTTTTTTTCATGCAAATGAATGTATGTATGTATGTATATACATTATTTTTTAAGTATCCATCATATACAAATTATATTCTTGATTTTTTCTACCAGGAAACGAGATAATCTGGTGCGCAACATGTAGTTTAGTTATATTATTTGTATATTTAATATTTTAATAATAAATTAATTAACTATAAATAAACTTTTTTCGTTATTTTATCACATGTATAAATAAAATTAATAAATCAATTAAATAAAGTTGATAAATCATATAATGGCTATTAAAATATACCGGAGCGCGGAGCGGAGCTGGAACAAATAATAATGGCCGGAGCGGAGCAACTAAAAAAAATTGTTACTCCAGATCACACTTAATAATCATACTTAATACAGAAGTCACCTAATAATCACCGGAATCACAGTTATTAAATTATATTGGATACAATTACATATGTACAGGAATAACATTTTGTTTTTTTGCAAAAATTTAAAAAATTAAATTTTAAATTTGCAAAAATTTATGCAATCATAAATTTTTTTTTGTTCTCCTAACTTTTAGCTTGTTTCAAAATATGTTCGCCAGCTTTGTTTAATATAAATTTTCTTAAGTCATTACAATTGCATCAATTCACCTTCTACGGTTTTTAATAATAATCTGTTTCTCTCCTTTCTCCAGGTTGCACTCATTAGACTAAATATTATTTCGCAAATTGTATTGGAATTTAGAATTTAAAGGATATGGGGTACAACTATACACATTATTGCAAGCGGAATGATTTTTTAAAAATATTTGTCCATTTTTCATTTTTGTTCTCGTTTGCTTCAGTAAAAATTTGTTTAATAAATAGACATCTTCTTAGAAGGTCAACATTGCAAATAATATTAAATAATTTTGTTAATTCTTCAATTGAAGAAAATTCGATTTTCATGTTTGGTTTAAGGACAAGGCTTTAATGGATTGAAATTTGTTACTTTTGAATACAAAAATGTATTTACATACATTTTTGTACATATACAAATTTTGTTAACTCGGGATTTTCAGAGGCAATGCGGGACTCGGGATTTGTCTGTTGAACTCGGCACAGTTCCGCTCCATGTTCTTGACAGTTAGTAAGTGGTCAACACGTGCAGAGAGATCTTTGCCCAACGGTAGGCGTTCGTTTACAACATTAATAAAATATTATAAAAAAATATCAATACATGGTTTATAGTATGAGGTAGACGACCCATTTTTATAACAAGCAATATAACCAAAAGTAAAAAAAATCGAGATTCGACTACGAAACATTGACCCCGCAATACCTGTGTGTGCAAATTGAATTAATAGCGACGAGACAACGACTTCAAGCGGTTACACACGTAGGTGTTTGTTGAAGAAGAATCGCTTCTTCTTCAGCCGATTTTCCCACAAATCAAAACGGCCCGCTAGAGAATCTTGATCGTGATTGTGGGACGAGTTATTGTTCGGACGGATAGCGCTTTGTTCTGGCTGTCATCGGTGCGCTCTGCTCCTGTCAAACAAAAATACATCGCGGCTTCAGCATTCGAGAATAGAACTGGGATGGACGTAATACCCGCCTCTGATATCAGAATAGTGGGAACCGAATCCCAGATTTTCCACGGACAAGCAACGTGCGGTATTCATGACGCATACCTCACGCACGTATTAATAATCCATCGTTCTTCGAATTACCCACTTGTATGAACATACAAAAATACAACATACAATTCATGAAAATATCACCAAAACATTCGCGCTTTTATCGGAAACCCTTCCAATCTTGGAAGCTCCCATTTGCTTGCAGTTTCCAACACCATATAAATTACCGGTTGGTTTGGCGAGCAATCCTCAAATTCTAACAGAATTGAACTTCAATGTTCCCCAGCCAACTCAAGTACATCAGATGCCGCAGTTTGTTCTCTTCTCCTGAGGCTGTACTAATTTGATGTTTTCGTCGCCTGTTGCTCGGAGCATCAAGCTCCTCAACCCGATTTCTGTTAACTTTGATTTTAGTTAACCCATTTGAACCCAGAGCTCGCGTGAAAACACATGTCCCATGTGCCCAGGACTATTTTTTCGTTTATTTTCCAAAATCTTTGAGTTATTTCATGGGAAATATTTTTTATAGGATAGGGATGGATAATTAATTGATTTTTCAACATTTTTAATTTTTTTCAAGGTGGTGTCGTGAATGACCTTTGGGGCTAATGAAACATGTTTTTTAAAATGAAATAAAAATCACAATGGAGTTACATAATCAGTTATAATACTTTCTCACTGGTTATTTGTAATTTTATTGTTAAGAAATTTATAAAATTAATTTTAAAAATAACAAACACGCATCTCTTCGATAAAATGATATTTTCAAATCGCATAACATAACACACGTAGGTACATATATTGTGACATATACACATCGTCAACAAAAAAAAGGGTGCACCCTTTTAAAAGAAGAAATGTCATAAACGAGATTTTGGGTTCAAAAGTCGTAAAAACAAAATAAATGAAGACAAAATAATTAATTATTATGATACGGTACAAAACATTTGTCATGCAATGGAATTTCACAGTTATCACAAGCGGAAAACGTTTTATTTTTACAGTGTCCACAATTTCTCCTTTTCTGTTTGACCAATATCAAATGTCTTCCAACTTCCTTTTGATTTTGATTAACTTTGCCGGGTCTGAATAGGACCAA